>NW_027480684.1:300000-479424 GCF_051401765.1 Calliopsis andreniformis
TGTGGATTGAGGATTGAGGATTGAAGATTGAGGATTGGGGACTGAGTGTTGAGGGTTGAGTGATGAGAATTGATGTTTGTGGATAGAGATTTGAAGATTGCAGATTGAGTATTGCGTATGGAAAACTCTGAACTGAGGAGATTCTATTGAGGATTGTGGATTGACAACTGATTGTTGAGGACTGAGGGCTGAAGATTGAGGTTTCAGCATTGAGGATTCAGGATTGTGGTTTGAGGACTGAGGATTGAGGTTTGAGGATTGAGGATTGAGGATTGAGGATTGAGGATTGAGGATTGAAGATTGAGGATTGAGGATTGAGGGTTGAACATTGAGGATTAAGGATTGAGGATTGAAGATTGAGGATTGGGTATTGAGGATTGAACAGTGAGGATTGAGGATTGAGGATCGAGGATTGAGGATTGAGGATTGAAGATTCAATATTGATGATTGAAGATTGAGGATTGAGGATTGAGGGTAGTGGATTGAGGACGAGGACTGAGGGTTGAGTATTGATGTTTGAGGTCTGAGGATTTCAGGATTGAGGATTGAGAATTGGGGACTGAGGATTGAGGATTGAAGATTGAGGATTGTGTATTGAAGATTGAAGAATGAGGACTGAGGATTGAGGATTGAGGATTGAGTATTGAGGATTGAAGATTGAGGATTGAGTATTGGGGATTGAGGATTGCGGATTGAGGATTGATGATAGGGGATTTGGGATTGAGGATTGACGATTGAGTATTGAGGATTGAGGATTTAAGGTTGAGGACTGAGTGTTGATGGTTGAGTGATGAGAATTAATGTTTGTGGATTGAGATTTGAAGATTGAAGGTTGGGGATTGAGTATTGAAAACTGTGAATTGAGGATATTCTATTGAGGATTGAGGATTGACAATTGATTGTTGCGGACTGAGGGATGAAGATTGAGGATTCAGGATTGAGGATTCGGAATTGAGGTTTGAGGACTGAGGATTGAGGGTTGAGGATTGAGGATTGAGGATTGATGATTCAGGATTGAAGTTTGAGTATTGATGATTGAAGATTGCGGATTGATTATTAAGGGTTGAGGATTGAGGGCGAGGACTGAGGGTTGAGGATTGAGGGTTGAGGATTGAGGATCGAGAATTGGGAATTGAAGATTGAGGATTGAGGATTCAGGATTGAGGATTGAGGATTCAAGATTGAGTATTGAGGATTGAAGATTGAGGATTGAGGATTGAGGATTGAACATTGAGGACTGAGTGTTGAGGGTTGAGTGACGAGAATTGATGTTTGTGGATAGAGATTTGAAGGTTGCAGATTGAGTATTGTGTATCGAAAACTGCGAATTGAGGATATTCTATTGCGGATTGAGGATTGTCACCTGATTGTTGAGGACTGAGGGCTGAAGATTGAGGATTCAGTATTGAGGATTCAGAATTGAGGTTTGAGGTCTGAGGATTGAGGATTGAGGATTGAAGATTGAGTATTAAGGATTGAAGATTGAGGATTGAGGATTAGAGGATTGTGGTTTGAGTATGAGGACTGAGGATTGACGATTGAAGATTGAGTATTGAGGATTGAAGGTTGAGGATTGAGCATTGAGGATTGAAGATTGAGTAATGAGGATTGAAGATTGATGATTGAGTGTTGAGGATTGAAGATTGAGGATTGAGGATTGAAGATTGAGGATTGAGGACGAGGTCTGACGGTTGAGGATTGAGGTTTGTGGATTGAGGATTGAGGATTGAGGACTGAGGATTGAGGATGGAGGACTGAGCATTGAGGATTGAAGATTGAGGACAGGGATTGAGGATTGAAGATTGAGGATTAAGGATTGAGGATTGGGGATTGGGGATCTAGGATTGGAGATTTATTATTGAGGATTGAAGATTGAGGGTTGAGGATTCAGGATTGAGAATTGAGAATTGAGGATGGGGACTGAGGGTTGAGGATTGAGGTTTGAGGAACGAGGATTGAGGATTGAGGATTGAGGACAGAGGATTGACGAATGAGTATTGAAGATTGAGGATTGATGACTGACGATTGAGAATTGAGGATTGATGATTGCGGATTGAGGATTGAAGGTTGAGTATTGAGGATTGAATATTGAGGATTGAGGATTGACAATTGATTGTTGAGGACTGAGGGCTGAAGATTGAGGATTCAAGATTGAGGATTCAGAATTGAGGTTTGAGGACTGAGGATTGAGGATTGAAGATTGATTATTGAGGATTGAATATTGAGGATTGAGAATTGAGGATTGAGGATTGAGGATTGAGGATGAGAGCTGAGCGTTGAGGATTGAGGTTTGAGGACTGAGGACTGAGGATTGAGTATTGAGAATTGAGGATTGAGGATTGAGTATTGAAGATTGAGGATTGGGCATTGAGGATTGAAGAATGAGGCTTGAGGATTGAGGATTGAGGATTGAGGATTGAAGATTGAGTATTGAGGTTTGATGACTGACGATTGAGGGTTGAGGATTGAGGATTGAGGATTGAGGATTGAGGATTGATGATTGAGTATTGAGGATTGAAGATTGAGGATTGAGGATTGAGGATTGAGTATTGAGGATTGAGGATTGAAGATTGAGGATTGGGGACTGAGTGTTGAGGGTTGAGTGATGAGAATTGATGATTGTGGATATTGATTTAAAGATTGCAGATTGAGTATTGAGTATTGAAAACTGTGAATTGATGATATTCTATTGAGGATTGAGAATTGACAACTGATTGTTGAGGACTTAGGTCTGAAGATTGAGGATTCAGGATTGAGGATTCAGGATTGAGGTTTGAGAACTGAGGATTGAGGATTGGGTATTGCGGATTGAACATTGAGGATTGAGGATTGAGGATTGAGGACTGATGATTCAGGACTGAAGATTGAATATTGATGATTGAAGATTGAGGATTGAGGATTGAGGGCTGTGGATTGAGGACGAGGACTGATGGTTGAGTATTGATGCTTGATTTCTGAGGATTGAGGATTGAGGATCGAGAATTGAGGATTGAAGATTGAGGATTCAAGATTGTGGATTGGGTATTGAGGATTGAAGAATGAGGATTGAGGAATGAGGATTGAGGATTGAGGATTGAAGATTGAGGATTGAAGATTCAGTATTGAGGATTGAAGATTGAGGATTGAGGATTAAGGATTGAGGATTGACTATGAGGGCTGAGGGTTGAGGATTGAGGTTTGAGGACTGAGGACTGAGGACTGAGGATTGAGAATTGAGGATTCAGGATTGAGGATTGAAGATTGAGGATTGGGTATTGAGGATTGAAGAATGAGGATTGAGGATAGAGGATTGAGGATTGAGGATTGAAGATTGAGGATTGAGGATTGAGGATGGAGTATTGAAGATTGAGTATTGAGGATTGAGGATTGAGGACTGAGGATTGAAGATTGAGGATCGGGTATTGAGGATTGAACATTGGGGATTGAGGATTGAGGATCGAGGATTGAGGATTGAGGGTTGAAGATTGAATATTGATGATTGAAGATTGAGTATTGAGGATTGAGGGTAGTGGATTGAGGACGAGGACTGAGGGTTGAGTATTGATGTTTGAGGTCTGAGGATTGAGGATTGAGGATTGAGAACTGGGGATTGAGGATTGAGGATTGAAGATTGAGGATTGGGTATTGAGGATTGAAGAATGAGGACTGAGGATTGAGGATTGAGGATTGAGGATTGAAGATTGAGTATTGAGGATTGAAGATTGAGGATTGAGGATTGAGGATTGAACATTGAGGACTGAGTGCTGAGGGTTGAGTGATGAGAATTGATGCTTGTGGATAGAGATTTGAAGATTGCACATTGAGTATTGTGTACCGAAACCTGCGAATTGAGGATATTCTATTGAGGATTGAGGATTGTCACCTGATTGTTGAGGACTGAGGGCTGAAGATTGAGAATTCAGGATTGAGGATTCAGAATTGAGGTTTGAGGTCTGAGGATTGAGGATTGAGGATTGAGAATTGAGGATTGAGGAGTGAGGATTCAAGATTGAGGATTGGTTATTGAGGATTGAAGAATGAGGATTGAGGATTGAGGATTGAGGATTGAGGATTGAAGATTGAGGATTGAGGATTGAGGATTGAGGATTGAAGATTGAGTATTGAGGATTGAAGATTGAGGATTGGGGATTGAGGATTGAGGATTGAGGATTGAAGATTGAGAATTGGGGACTGAGTGTTGAGGGTTGAGTGATGAGGATTGATGTTTGTGGATAGAGATTTCAAGATTGCAGATTGAGTATTGCGTATGGAAAGCTCTGAACTGAGGATATTCTATTGAGAATTGAGGATTGACAACTGATTGTTGAGGACTGAGGGCTGAAGATGGAGGTTTCAGGATTGAGGTTTCAGGATTGTGGTTTGAGGACTGAGGATTAAATGTTTGAGGACTGATGATTGAGGATTGAGGCTTGAGGACTGAGGATTGAGGGTTGAGGATTGAGGATTGAGGGTTGACGCTTGAGGATTGATGGTTGAGGATGGAGGATTGAAGAGAGAGGACTGAGTGTTGAGGATTGAGTGTTGAGAATTGATGTTTGAGGATTGAGATTTGTTATTGAAAATTGTGGATTGAGTATTGAACCATGAGAATTCAGGATATTCTATTGAGTATTGAGAATTGAGTATTGATGGCTGAGTATTGAGGATTGTTGGTTGAGGGTTGTGTGTTGAATATTCAGCATTGAGGATTGAGGATTGAGGACTGAAGATTGAGGATTGAAGATTTAGTGTTGACGATTGAAGGCTGAGGATTGAGGATTGAGTGTTGAGGATTGAGGACGAGGTCTGACGGTTGAGGATTGAGGTTTGTGGATTGAGGATTGAGGATTGAGGACTGAGGATTGAGGATGGAGGACTGAGCATTGAGGATTGAAGATTGAGGACAGGGATTGAGGATTGAAGATTGAGGATTAAGGATTGAGGATTGGGGATTGGGGATCTAGGATTGCAGATTGATTATTGAGGATTGAAGATTGAGGGTTGAGGATTCAGGATTGAGAATTGAGAATTGAGGATGGGGACTGAGGGTTGAGGATTGAGGTTTGAGGAACGAGGATTGAGGATTGAGGATTGAGGACAGAGGATTGTCGATTGAGTATTGAAGATTGAGGATTGATGACTGACGATTGCGAATTGAGGATTGATGATTGCGGATTGAGGATTGAAGGTTGAGTATTGAGGATTGAATATTGAGGATTGAGGATTGACAATTGATTGTTGAGGACTGAGGGCTGAAGATTGACGATTCAAGATTGAGGATTCAGAATTGAGGTTTGAGGACTGAGGATTGAGGATGGAAGATTGATTATTGAGGATTGAATATTGAGGATTGAGGATTGAGGATTGAGGATTGAGGATTGAGGATGAGAGCTGAGCGTTGAGGATTGAGGTTTGAGGACTGAGGACTGAGGATTGAGTATTGAGAATTGAGGATTGAGGATTGGGTATTGAAGATTGAGGATTGGGCATTGAGGATTGAAGAATGAGGCTTGAGGATTGAGGATTGAGGATTGAGGATTGATGATTGAGTATTGAGGTTTGATGACTGACGATTGAGGGTTGAGGATTGAGGATTGAGGATTGAGGATTGAGGATTGATGATTGAGTATTGAGGATTGAAGATTGAGGATTGAGGATTGAGGATTGAGGATGAGGATTGAGGATGAGAGCTGAGCGTTGAGGATTGAGGTTTGAGGACTGAGGACTGAGTATTGAGTATTGAGAATTGAGGATTGAGGATTGAGTATTGAAGATTGAGGATTGGGCATTGAGGATTGAAGAATGAGGCTTGAGGATTGAGGATTGAGGATTGAGGATTGAAGATTGAGGATTGAGGACGAGGTCTGACGGTTGAGGATTGAGGTTTGTGGATTGAGGATTGAGGATTGAGGACTGAGGATTGAGGATGGAGGACTGAGCATTGAGGATTGAAGATTGAGGACAGGGATTGAGGATTGAAGATTGAGGATTAAGGATTGAGGATTGTGGATTGGGGATCTAGGATTGGAGATTGATTATTGAGGATTGAAGATTGAGGGTTGAGGATTCAGGATTGAGAATTGAGAATTGAGGATGGGGACTGAGGGTTGAGGATTGAGGTTTGATGAACGAGGATTGAGGATTGAGGATTGAGGACAGAGGATTGACGATTGAGTATTGAAGATTGAGGATTGATGACTGACGATTGAGAATTGAGGATTGATGATTGCGGATTGAGGATTGAAGGTTGAGTATTGAGGATTGAATATTGAGGATTGAGGATTGACAATTGATTGTTGAGGACTGAGGGCTGAAGATTGAGGATTCAAGATTGAGGATTCAGAATTGAGGTTTGAGGACTGAGGATTGAGGATTGAAGATTGATTATTGAGGATTGAATATTGAGGATTGAGGATTGAGGACTGAGGATTGAGGATTGAGGATGAGAGCTGAGCGTTGAGGATTGAGGTTTGAGGACTGAGGACTGAGGATTGAGTATTGAGAATTGAGGATTGAGGATTGAGTATTGAAGATTGAGGATTGGGCATTGAGGATTGAAGAATGAGGCTTGAGGATTGAGGATTGAGGATTGAAGATTGAGTATTGAGGTTTGATGACTGACGATTGAGGGTTGAGGATTGAGGATTGAGGATTGAGGATTGAGGATTGATGATTGAGTATTGAGGATTGAAGATTGAGGATTGAGGATTGAGGATTGAGTATTGAGGATTGAGGATTGAAGATTGAGGATTGGGGACTGAGTGTTGAGGGTTGAGTGATGAGTATTGATGATTGTGGATAGAGATTTAAAGATTGCAGATTGAGTATTGAGTATTGAAAACTGTGAATTGATGATATTCTATTGAGGATTGAGAATTGACAACTGATTGTTGAGGACTTAGGTCTGAAGATTGAGGATTCAGGATTGAGGTTTGAGAACTGAGGATTGAGGATTGGGTATTGCGGATTGAACATTGAGGATTGAGGATTGAGGATTGAGGACTGATGATTCAGGACTGAAGATTGAATATTGATGATTGAAGATTGAGGATTGAGGATTGAGGGCTGTGGATTGAGGACGAGGACTGATGGTTGAGTATTGATGCTTGATTTCTGAGGATTGAGGATTGAGGATCGAGAATTGAGGATTGAAGATTGAGGATTCAAGATTGAGGATTGGGTATTGAGGATTGAAGAATGAGGATTGAGGATTGAGGATTGAGGATTGAGGATTGAAGATTGAGGATTGAAGATTCAGTATTGAGGATTGAAGATTGAGGATTGAGGATTGAGGATTGAGGATTGACTATGAGGGCTGAGGGTGGAGGATTGAGGTTTGAGGACTGAGGACTGAGGATTGAGGATTGAGAATTGAGGATTCAGGATTGAGGATTGAAGATTGAGGATTGGGTATTGAGGATTGAAGAATGAGGATTGAGGATAGAGGATTGAGGATTGAGGATTGAAGATTGAGGATTGAGGATTGAGGATGGAGTATTGAAGATTGAGTATTGAGGATTGAAGATTGAGGATTGAGGATTGAGGACTGAGGATTGAAGATTGAGGATCGGGTATTGAGGATTGAACATTGGGGATTGAGGATTGAGGATCGAGGATTGAGGATTGAGGGTTGAAGATTGAATATTGATGATTGAAGATTGAGTATTGAGGATTGAGGGTAGTGGATTGAGGACGAGGACTGAGGGTTGAGTATTGATGTTTGAGGTCTGAGGATTGAGGATTGAGGATTGAGAACTGTGGATTGAGGATTGAGGATTGAAGATTGAGGATTGGGTATTGAGGATTGAAGAATGAGGACTGAGGATTGAGGATTGAGGATTGAGGATTGAAGATTGAGTATTGAGGATTGAAGATTGAGGATTGAGGATTGAGGATTGAACATTGAGGACTGAGTGTTGAGGGTTAAGTGATGAGAATTGATGTTTGTGGATAGAGATTTGAAGATTGCACATTAAGTATTGTGTACCGAAAACTGCGAATTGAGGATATTCTATTGAGGATTGAGGATTGTCACCTGATTGTTGAGGACTGAGGGCTGAAGATTGAGAATTCAGGATTGAGGATTCAGAATTGAGGTTTGAGGTCTGAGGATTGAGGATTGAGGATTGAGAATTGAGGATTGAGGATTGAGGATTCAAGATTGAGGATTGGTTGTTGAGGATTGAAGAATGAGGATTGAGGATTGAGGATTGAGGAATGAGTATTGAGGATTGATGATTGAGGATTGAGGATTGAGGATTGAAGATTGAGTATTGAGGATTGAATATTGAGGATTGTGGATTGAGGATTGAACATTGAGGATTGAGGATTGAGGATTGAGGATTGACGATTGAGGATTGATGACTGAGGATTGATGATTGAGGATTGAGGATTGAGTATTGAGGATTGAAGATTGACTATTGAGGATTGAGGATTGAGGATTGAGGATTGAAGATTGAGGATTGGGGATTGAGGATTGACGATTGAGGATTGAGTAATGACGATTGAGGATTGAGGATTGAGGATTGAAGATTGAGGATTGAGGATTGTGGATTGAATATTGAGGACTTAGTGTTGAGGGTAGAGTGATGGGAATTGATGTTTGTGGATTGAGATTTGAAGATTGAAGAATGGGGATTGAGTATTGAAAACTGTGAATTTAGGATATTCTATTGAGGATTGAGGATTGACAATTGATTGTTGAGGACTGAGGGCTGAAGATTGAGGATTCAGGATTGAGGATTCAGAATTGAGGTTTGAGGACTGAGGATTGAGGATTGAAGATTGAAGATTGAGTATTGACGATTGAAGATTGAGGATTGAGGATTGAGGATTGAACATTGAGGACTGAGTGTTGAGGGTTGAGTGATGAGAATTGATGTTTGTGGATAGAGATTTAAAGATTGCAGATTGAGTATTGTGTATCGAAAACTGCGAATGGAGGATATCCTATTGAGGATTGAGGATTGTCACCTGATTGTTGAGGACTGAGGGCTGAAGATTGAGGATTCAGGATTGAGGATTCAGAATTGAGGTTTGAGGTCTGAGGATTGAGGATTGAGGATTGAATATTGAGTATTGAGGATTGAACATTGAGGATTGAGGATTGAGGATTGAGGATTGAGTATGAGGACTGAGGATTGACGATTGAAGATTGAGTATTGAGGACTGAATGTTGAGGATTGAGCTTTGAGGATTGAAGATTGAGTATTGAGGATTGAAGATTGATGATTGAGTGCTGAGGATTGAAGATTGAGGACTGAGTATTGGGGATTGAGGATTGCGGATTGAGGATTGATGATAGAGGATTTGGGATTGAGGATTGACGATTGAGGATTGAGGATTGAGGATTTAAGGTTGAGGACTGAGTGTTGATGGTTGAGTGATGAGAATTAATGTTTGTGGATTGAGATTTGAAGATTGAAGGTTGGGGATTGAGTATTGAAAACTGTGAATTGAGGATATTCTGTTGAGGATTGAGGATTGACAATTGATTGTTGCGGACTGAGGGATGAAGAATGAGGATTCAGGATTGAGGATTCGGAATTGAGGTTTCAGGACTGAGGATTGAGGGTTGAGGATTGAGGATTGAGGATTGATGATTGAGGATTGATGTTTGAGTATTGATGATTGAAGATTGCGTATTGATTATTAAGGGTTGAGGATTGAGGTCGAGGACTGAGGGTTGAGGATTGAGGGCTGAGGGTTGAGGATTGAGGATTGAGCATTGAGGATTGAAGATTGAGGAATAGGGATTGAGGATTGAAGATTGAGGAATAGGGATTGAGGATTGAAGATTGAGGATTATGGATTGAGGATTGGGGATTGGGGATCTAGGATTGGAGATTGATTATTGAGGATTGAGGATTGAGGGTTGAGGATTCAGGATCGAGAATTGGGAATTGAAGATTGAGGATTGAGGATTGAGGATTGAGGATTGAGGATTGAAGATTGAGGATTGGGGATTGAGGATTGTCGATTGAGGATTGAGTATTGAGGATTGAGAATTGAGGATTGAGGATTGAAGATTGAGTATTGAGGATTGACGGTTGAGGATTGAGAATTGTGGTTTGAGGATTGACGATGAGGGCTGAGGGTTGAGGATTGAGGATTGAGGACTAAGGACTGAGGATTGAGTGTTGAGGATTGAGGGTTGAGGATTGAGGATTGAGGATTGAGGATTGAGGATTGAGTGTTGAACATTGAGGATTGAGGATTGAGGATTGAAGATTGAGGATTGTGTATTGAGGATTGAACATTGAGGATTGAGGATTGAGGATTGAAGATTGAATATTTATGATTGAAGATTGAGGATTGAGGATTGAGGGTAGTGGATTGAGGACGAGGACTGAGGGTTGAGTATTGATGTGTGAGGTCTGAGGATTTCAGGATTGAGGATTGAGAATTGAGGATTTAGGATTGAGGATTGAAGATTGAGGATTGGGTATTGAGGATTGAAGAATGAGGATTGAGGATTGAAGGTTGAGGATTGAGGAATGAGGATTGAGGATTGAGGATGAGGGCTGAGGGTTGATGGTTGAGGTTTTAGGACTGAGGACTGAGGATTGAGGATTGAGAATTGAGGATTTAGGATTGAGGATTGAAGATTGAGGATTGGGTATTGAGGATTGAAGAATGAGGATTGAGGATTGAGGATTGAGGATTGAAGATTGAGGATTGGGGATTGTGGATTGAGGATTGAGGATTGAAGATTGAGGATTGGGGACTGAGTGTTGAGGGTTGAGTGATGAGAATTGATGTTTGTGGATAGAGATTTGAAGATTGCAGATTGAGTATTGCGTATGGAAAACTCTGAACTGAGGAGATTCTATTGAGGATTGTGGATTGACAACTGATTGTTGAGGACTGAGGGCTGAAGATTGAGGTTTCAGCATTGAGGATTCAGGATTGTGGTTTGAGGACTGAGGATTGAGGATTGAGGATTGAGGATTGAGGATTGAAGATTGAGGATTGAGGATTGAGGGTTGAACATTGAGGATTAAGGATTGAGGATTGAAGATTGAGGATTGGGTATTGAGGATTGAACATTGAGGATTGAGGATTGAGGATCGAGGATTGAGGATTGAGGATTGAAGATTCAATATTGATGATTGAAGATTGAGGATTGAGGATTGAGGGCTGTGGATTGAGGACGAGGACTGATGGTTGAGTATTGATGCTTGATTTCTGAGGATTGAGGATTGAGGATCGAGAATTGAGGATTGAAGATTGAGGATTCAAGATTGAGGATTGGGTATTGAGGATTGAAGAATGAGGATTGAGGATTGAGGATTGAGGATTGAGGATTGAAGATTGAGGATTGAAGATTCAGTATTGAGGATTGAAGATTGAGGATTGAGGATTGAGGATTGAGGATTGACTATGAGGGCTGAGGGTGGAGGATTGAGGTTTGAGGACTGAGGACTGAGGATTGAGGATTGAGAATTGAGGATTCAGGATTGAGGATTGAAGATTGAGGATTGGGTATTGAGGATTGAAGAATGAGGATTGAGGATAGAGGATTGAGGATTGAGGATTGAAGATTGAGGATTGAGGATTGAGGATGGAGTATTGAAGATTGAGTATTGAGGATTGAAGATTGAGGATTGAGGATTGAGGACTGAGGATTGAAGATTGAGGATCGGGTATTGAGGATTGAACATTGGGGATTGAGGATTGAGGATCGAGGATTGAGGATTGAGGGTTGAAGATTGAATATTGATGATTGAAGATTGAGTATTGAGGATTGAGGGTAGTGGATTGAGGACGAGGACTGAGGGTTGAGTATTGATGTTTGAGGTCTGAGGATTGAGGATTGAGGATTGAGAACTGTGGATTGAGGATTGAGGATTGAAGATTGAGGATTGGGTATTGAGGATTGAAGAATGAGGACTGAGGATTGAGGATTGAGGATTGAGGATTGAAGATTGAGTATTGAGGATTGAAGATTGAGGATTGAGGATTGAGGATTGAACATTGAGGACTGAGTGTTGAGGGTTAAGTGATGAGAATTGATGTTTGTGGATAGAGATTTGAAGATTGCACATTAAGTATTGTGTACCGAAAACTGCGAATTGAGGATATTCTATTGAGGATTGAGGATTGTCACCTGATTGTTGAGGACTGAGGGCTGAAGATTGAGAATTCAGGATTGAGGATTCAGAATTGAGGTTTGAGGTCTGAGGATTGAGGATTGAGGATTGAGAATTGAGGATTGAGGATTGAGGATTCAAGATTGAGGATTGGTTGTTGAGGATTGAAGAATGAGGATTGAGGATTGAGGATTGAGGAATGAGTATTGAGGATTGATGATTGAGGATTGAGGATTGAGGATTGAAGATTGAGTATTGAGGATTGAATATTGAGGATTGTGGATTGAGGATTGAGGATTGAGGATTGAAGATTAAGGATTGGGGATTGAGGATTGACGATTGAGGATTGAGTACTGAGGATTAATAATTGAGGATTGAAGATTGAGGATTGAAGATTCAGTATTGCGGATTGAAGATTGAGGATTGAGGATTGAGGATTGAGGATTGACTATGAGGGCTGAGGGTTGAGGATTGAGGTTTGAGGACTGAGGACTGAGGATTGAGGATTGAGAATTGAGGATTGAGGATTTAGGATTGAAGATTGAGGACTGGGTATTGAGGATTGAAGAATGAGGATTGAGGATTGAGGATTGAGGATTGAGGATTGAAGATTGATGATTGAGGATTGAGGATTGAGGACTGAAGATTGAGTATCGAGGATTGAAGATTGAGGATTGGGGATTGAGGATTGAGGATTGAGGATTGAAGATTGAGAATTGGGGACTGAGTGTTGAGGGTTGAGTGATGAGGGTTGATGTTTGTGGATAGAGATTTCAAGATTGCAGATTGAGTATTACGTATGGAAAGCTCTGAACTGAGGATATTCTATTGAGGATTGAGGATTGACAACTGATTGTTGAGGACTGAGGGCTGTAGATTGAGGTTTCAGGATTGAGGTTTCAGGATTGTGGTTTGAGGACTGAGGATTAAATGTTCGAGGATTGATGATTGAGGATTGAGGCTTGAGGACTGAGGATTGAGGGTTGAGGATTGAGGATTGAGGATTGACGCTTGAGGATTGATGGTTGAGGATGGAGGATTGAAGAGAGAGGACTGAGTGTTGAGGATTGAGTGTTGAGAATTGATGTTTGAGGATTGAGATTTGTTATTGAATATTGTGGATTGAGTATTGAACCATGAGAATTCAGGATATTCTATTGAGTATTGAGAATTGAGTATTGATGGCTGAGTATTGAGGATTGTTGGTTGAGGGTTGTGTGTTGAATATTCAGGATTGAGGATTGAGGATTGAGGACTGAAGATTGAGGATTGAAGATTTAGTGTTGACGATTGAAGACTGAGGATTGAGGATTGAGTGTTGAGGATTGAGGACGAGGTCTGACGGTTGAGGATTGAGGTTTGTGGATTGAGGATTGAGGATTGAGGACTGAGGATTGAGGATGGAGGACTGAGCATTGAGGATTGAAGATTGAGGACAGGGATTGAGGATTGGTGATTGAGGATTAAGGATTGAGGATTGGGGATTGGGGATCTAGGATTGGAGATTGATTATTGAGGATTGAAGATTGAGGATTGAGGATTGAGGATTGAACATTGAGGATTGAGGATTGAGGATTGAGGATTGACGATTGAGGATTGATGACTGAGGATTGATGATTGAGGATTGAGGATTGAGTATTGAGGATTGAAGATTGACTATTGAGGATTGAGGATTGAGGATTGAGGATTGAAGATTGAGGATTGGGGATTGAGGATTGACGATTGAGGATTGAGTAATGACGATTGAGGATTGAGGATTGAGGATTGAAGATTGAGGATTGAGGATTGTGGATTGAATATTGAGGACTTAGTGTTGAGGGTAGAGTGATGGGAATTGATGTTTGTGGATTGAGATTTGAAGATTGAAGAATGGGGATTGAGTATTGAAAACTGTGAATTGAGGATATTCTATTGAGGATTGAGGATTGACAATTGATTGTTGAGGACTGAGGGCTGAAGATTGAGGATTCAGGATTGAAGATTCAGAATTGAGGTTTGAGGACTGAGGATTGAGGATTGAAGATTGAAGATTGAGTATTGACGATTGAAGATTGAGGATTGAGGATTGAGGATTGAACATTGAGGACTGAGTGTTGAGGGTTGAGTGATGAGAATTGATGTTTGTGGATAGAGATTTAAAGATTGCAGATTGAGTATTGTGTATCGAAAACTGCGAATGGAGGATATCCTATTGAGGATTGAGGATTGTCACCTGATTGTTGAGGACTGAGGGCTGAAGATTGAGGATTCAGGATTGAGGATTCAGAATTGAGGTTTGAGGTCTGAGGATTGAGGATTGAGGATTGAATATTGAGTATTGAGGATTGAACATTGAGGATTGAGGATTGAGGATTGAGGATTGAGTATGAGGACTGAGGATTGACGATTGAAGATTGAGTATTGAGGACTGAATGTTGAGGATTGAGCTTTGAGGATTGAAGATTGAGTATTGAGGATTGAAGATTGATGATTGAGTGCTGAGGATTGAAGATTGAGGACTGAGTATTGGGGATTGAGGATTGCGGATTGAGGATTGATGATAGAGGATTTGGGATTGAGGATTGACGATTGAGGATTGAGGATTGAGGATTTAAGGTTGAGGACTGAGTGTTGATGGTTGAGTGATGAGAATTAATGTTTGTGGATTGAGATTTGAAGATTGAAGGTTGGGGATTGAGTATTGAAAACTGTGAATTGAGGATATTCTGTTGAGGATTGAGGATTGACAATTGATTGTTGCGGACTGAGGGATGAAGAATGAGGATTCAGGATTGAGGATTCGGAATTGAGGTTTCAGGACTGAGGATTGAGGGTTGAGGATTGAGGATTGAGGATTGATGATTGAGGATTGATGTTTGAGTATTGATGATTGAAGATTGCGTATTGATTATTAAGGGTTGAGGATTGAGGTCGAGGACTGAGGGTTGAGGATTGAGGGCTGAGGGTTGAGGATTGAGGATTGAGCATTGAGGATTGAAGATTGAGGAATAGGGATTGAGGATTGAAGATTGAGGATTATGGATTGAGGATTGGGGATTGGGGATCTAGGATTGGAGATTGATTATTGAGGATTGAGGATTGAGGGTTGAGGATTCAGGATCGAGAATTGGGAATTGAAGATTGAGGATTGAGGATTGAGGATTGAGGATTGAGGATTGAAGATTGAGGATTGGGGATTGAGGATTGTCGATTGAGGATTGAGTATTGAGGATTGAGAATTGAGGATTGAGGATTGAAGATTGAGTATTGAGGATTGACGGTTGAGGATTGAGAATTGTGGTTTGAGGATTGACGATGAGGGCTGAGGGTTGAGGATTGAGGATTGAGGACTAAGGACTGAGGATTGAGTGTTGAGGATTGAGGGTTGAGGATTGAGGATTGAGGATTGAGGATTGAGGATTGAGTGTTGAACATTGAGGATTGAGGATTGAGGATTGAAGATTGAGGATTGTGTATTGAGGATTGAACATTGAGGATTGAGGATTGAGGATTGAAGATTGAATATTGATGATTGAAGATTGAGGATTGAGGATTGAGGGTAGTGGATTGAGGACGAGGACTGAGGGTTGAGTATTGATGTGTGAGGTCTGAGGATTTCAGGATTGAGGATTGAGAATTGAGGATTTAGGATTGAGGATTGAAGATTGAGGATTGGGTATTGAGGATTGAAGAATGAGGATTGAGGATTGAAGGTTGAGGATTGAGGAATGAGGATTGAGGATTGAGGATGAGGGCTGAGGGTTGATGGTTGAGGTTTTAGGACTGAGGACTGAGGATTGAGGATTGAGAATTGAGGATTTAGGATTGAGGATTGAAGATTGAGGATTGGGTATTGAGGATTGAAGAATGAGGATTGAGGATTGAGGATTGAGGATTGAAGATTGAGGATTGGGGATTGTGGATTGAGGATTGAGGATTGAAGATTGAGGATTGGGGACTGAGTGTTGAGGGTTGAGTGATGAGAATTGATGTTTGTGGATAGAGATTTGAAGATTGCAGATTGAGTATTGCGTATGGAAAACTCTGAACTGAGGAGATTCTATTGAGGATTGTGGATTGACAACTGATTGTTGAGGACTGAGGGCTGAAGATTGAGGTTTCAGCATTGAGGATTCAGGATTGTGGTTTGAGGACTGAGGATTGAGGATTGAGGATTGAGGATTGAGGATTGAAGATTGAGGATTGAGGATTGAGGGTTGAACATTGAGGATTAAGGATTGAGGATTGAAGATTGAGGATTGGGTATTGAGGATTGAACATTGAGGATTGAGGATTGAGGATCGAGGATTGAGGATTGAGGATTGAAGATTCAATATTGATGATTGAAGATTGAGGATTGAGGATTGAGGGTAGTGGATTGAGGACGAGGACTGAGGGTTGAGTATTGATGTTTGAGGTCTGAGGATTTCAGGATTGAGGATTGAGAATTGGGGACTGAGGATTGAGGATTGAAGATTGAGGATTGTGTATTGAAGATTGAAGAATGAGGACTGAGGATTGAGGATTGAGGATTGAGTATTGAGGATTGAAGATTGAGGACTGAGTATTGGGGATTGAGGATTGCGGATTGAGGATTGATGATACAGGATTTGGGATTGAGGATTGACGATTGAGGATTGAGGATTGAGGATTTAAGGTTGAGGACTGAGTGTTGATGGTTGAGTGATGAGAATTAATGTTTGTGGATTGAGATTTGAAGATTGAAGGTTGGGGATTGAGTATTGAAAACTGTGAATTGAGGATATTCTGTTGAGGATTGAGGATTGACAATTGATTGTTGCGGACTGAGGGATGAAGAATGAGGATTCAGGATTGAGGATTCGGAATTGAGGTTTCAGGACTGAGGATTGAGGGTTGAGGATTGAGGATTGAGGATTGATGATTGAGGATTGATGTTTGAGTATTGATGATTGAAGATTGCGTATTGATTATTAAGGGTTGAGGATTGAGGGCGAGGACTGAGGGTTGAGGATTGAGGGCTGAGGGTTGAGGATTGAGGATTGAGCATTGAGGATTGAAGATTGAGGAATAGGGATTGAGGATTGAAGATTGAGGATTATGGATTGAGGATTGGGGATTGGGGATCTAGGATTGGAGATTGATTATTGAGGATTGAGGATTGAGGGTTGAGGATTCAGGATCGAGAATTGGGAATTGAAGATTGAGGATTGAGGATTGAGGATTGAGGATTGAGGATTGAAGATTGAGGATTGGGGATTGAGGATTGTCGATTGAGGATTGAGTATTGAGGATTGAGAATTGAGGATTGAGGATTGAAGATTGAGTATTGAGGATTGACGGTTGAGGATTGAGAATTGTGGTTTGAGGATTGACGATGAGGGCTGAGGGTTGAGGATTGAGGATTGAGGACTAAGGACTGAGGATTGAGTGTTGAGGATTGAGGGTTGAGGATTGAGGATTGAGGATTGAGGATTGAGGATTGAGTGTTGAACATTGAGGATTGAGGATTGAGGATTGAAGATTGAGGATTGTGTATTGAGGATTGAACATTGAGGATTGAGGATTGAGGATTGAAGATTGAATATTTATGATTGAAGATTGAGGATTGAGGATTGAGGGTAGTGGATTGAGGACGAGGACTGAGGGTTGAGTATTGATGTGTGAGGTCTGAGGATTTCAGGATTGAGGATTGAGAATTGAGGATTTAGGATTGAGGATTGAAGATTGAGGATTGGGTATTGAGGATTGAAGAATGAGGATTGAGGATTGAAGGTTGAGGATTGAGGAATGAGGATTGAGGATTGAGGATGAGGGCTGAGGGTTGATGGTTGAGGTTTTAGGACTGAGGACTGAGGATTGAGGATTGAGAATTGAGGATTTAGGATTGAGGATTGAAGATTGAGGATTGGGTATTGAGGATTGAAGAATGAGGATTGAGGATTGAGGATTGAGGATTGAAGATTGAGGATTGGGGATTGTGGATTGAGGATTGAGGATTGAAGATTGAGGATTGGGGACTGAGTGTTGAGGGTTGAGTGATGAGAATTGATGTTTGTGGATAGAGATTTGAAGATTGCAGATTGAGTATTGCGTATGGAAAACTCTGAACTGAGGAGATTCTATTGAGGATTGTGGATTGACAACTGATTGTTGAGGACTGAGGGCTGAAGATTGAGGTTTCAGCATTGAGGATTCAGGATTGTGGTTTGAGGACTGAGGATTGAGGATTGAGGATTGAGGATTGAGGATTGAAGATTGAGGATTGAGGATTGAGGGTTGAACATTGAGGATTAAGGATTGAGGATTGAAGATTGAGGATTGGGTATTGAGGATTGAACATTGAGGATTGAGGATTGAGGATCGAGGATTGAGGATTGAGGATTGAAGATTCAATATTGATGATTGAAGATTGAGGATTGAGGATTGAGGGTAGTGGATTGAGGACGAGGACTGAGGGTTGAGTATTGATGTTTGAGGTCTGAGGATTTCAGGATTGAGGATTGAGAATTGGGGACTGAGGATTGAGGATTGAAGATTGAGGATTGTGTATTGAAGATTGAAGAATGAGGACTGAGGATTGAGGATTGAGGATTGAGTATTGAGGATTGAAGATTGAGGACTGAGTATTGGGGATTGAGGATTGCGGATTGAGGATTGATGATAGAGGATTTGGGATTGAGGATTGACGATTGAGGATTGAGGATTGAGGATTTAAGGTTGAGGACTGAGTGTTGATGGTTGAGTGCTGAGAATTAATGTTTGTGGATTGAGATTTGAAGATTGAAGGTTGGGGATTGAGTATTGAAAACTGTGAATTGAGGATATTCTGTTGAGGATTGAGGATTGACAATTGATTGTTGCGGACTGAGGGATGAAGAATGACGATTCAGGATTGAGGATTCGGAATTGAGGTTTCAGGACTGAGGATTGAGGGTTGAGGATTGAGGATTGAGGATTGATGATTGAGGATTGATGTTTGAGTATTGATGATTGAAGATTGCGTATTGATTATTAAGGGTTGAGGATTGAGGGCGAGGACTGAGGGTTGAGGATTGAGGGCTGAGGGTTGAGGATTGAGGATTGAGCATTGAGGATTGAAGATTGAGGAATAGGGATTGAGGATTGAAGATTGAGGATTATGGATTGAGGATTGGGGATTGGGGATCTAGGATTGGAGATTGATTATTGAGGATTGAGGATTGAGGGTTGAGGATTCAGGATCGAGAATTGGGAATTGAAGATTGAGGATTGAGGATTGAGGATTGAGGATTGAGGATTGAAGATTGAGGATTGGGGATTGAGGATTGTCGATTGAGGATTGAGTATTGAGGATTGAGAATTGAGGATTGAGGATTGAAGATTGAGTATTGAGGATTGACGGTTGAGGATTGAGAATTGTGGTTTGAGGATTGACGATGAGGGCTGAGGGTTGAGGATTGAGGATTGAGGACTAAGGACTGAGGATTGAGTGTTGAGGATTGAGGGTTGAGGATTGAGGATTGAGGATTGAGGATTGAGGATTGAGTGTTGAACATTGAGGATTGAGGATTGAGGATTGAAGATTGAGGATTGTGTATTGAGGATTGAACATTGAGGATTGAGGATTGAGGATTGAAGATTGAATATTGATGATTGAAGATTGAGGATTGAGGATTGAGGGTAGTGGATTGAGGACGAGGACTGAGGGTTGAGTATTGATGTGTGAGGTCTGAGGATTTCAGGATTGAGGATTGAGAATTGAGGATTTAGGATTGAGGATTGAAGATTGAGGATTGGGTATTGAGGATTGAAGAATGAGGATTGAGGATTGAGGATTGAGGATTGAAGATTGAGGATTCGGGATTGTGGATTGAGGACTGAGGATTGAAGTTTGAGGATTGGGGACTGAGTGTTGAGGGTTGAGTGATGAGAATTGATGTTTGTGGATAGAGATTTGAAGATTGTAGATTGAGTATTGCGTATGGAAAACTCTGAACTGAGGAGATTCTAATGAGGATTGAGGATTGACAACTGATTGTTGAGGACTGAGGTCTGAAGATTGAGGATTCAGGATTGAGGATTCGGAATTGAGGTTTGAGGACTGAGGATTGAGGGTTGAGGATTGAGGATTGAGGATTGATGATTGAGGATTGAAGTTTGAGTATTGATGATTGAAGATTGCGGATTGATTATTAAGGGTTGAGGATTGAGGGCGAGGACTGAGGGTTGAGGATTGAGGACTGAGGGTTGAGGATTGAGGATTGAGCATTGAGGATTGAAGATTGAGGACTAGGGATTGAGGATTGAAGATTGAGGATTAAGGATTGAGGATTGGGGATTGGGGATCTAGGATTGGAGATTGATTATTGAGGATTGAAGATTGAGGGTTGAGGATTGAGGATCGAGAATTGGGAATTGAAGATTGAGGACTGAGGATTGAGGATTGAGGATTGAGGATTGAAGATTGAGGATTGGGGACTGAGGATTGTCGATTGAGGATTGAGTATTGAGGATCGAGAATTGGGAATTGAAGATTGAGGACTGAGGATTGAGGATTGAGGATTGAAGATTGAGTATTGAGGATTGACGGTTGAGGATTGAGAATTGTGGTTTGAGGATTGACGATGAGGGCTGAGGGTTGAGGATTGAGGATTGAGGACTGAGGACTGAGGATTGAGTGTTGAGGATTGAGGGTTGAGGATTGAGGATTGAGGATTGAGGATTGAGGATTGAGGATGAGGGCTGAGGTTTGAGGTTTGAGGTTTGAGTATTGAATCATGAGAATTCAGGATATTCTATTGAGTATTGTGGAATGAGGACTGAGGATTGAGGATTGAGAATTGAGGATGAGAGCTGAGCGTTGAGGACTGAGGTTTGAGGACTGTGGACTGAGGATTGAGGATTGAGAATTGAGGATTGAGGATTGAGTATTGAAGATTGTGAATTGAGGCTTGAAGGTTGAGGATTGAGGAATGAGGATTGAGGATTGAGGATGAGGGCTGAGGGTTGATGGTTGAGGTTTTAGGACTGAGGACTGCCGAATGAGGATTGAGAATTGAGGATTTAGGATTGAGGATTGAAGATTGAGTATTGAGGATTGACGGTTGAGGATTGAGAATTGTGGTTTGAGGATTGACGATGAGGGCTGAGGGTTGAGGATTGAGGATTGAGGACTGAGGACTGAGGATTGAGTGTTGAGGATTGAGGGTTGAGGATTGAGGATTGAGGATTGAGGATTGAGGATTGAGGATGAGGGCTGAGGTTTGAGGTTTGAGGTTTGAGTGTTGAATCGTGAGAATTCAGGATATTCTATTGAGTATTGTGGATTGAGGACTGAGGATTAAGGATTGAGGATTGAGGATGAGAGCTGAGCGTTGAGGACTGAGGTTTGAGGACTGTGGACTGAGGATGGAGGATTGAGAATTGAGGATTGAAGATTGAGTACTGGAGATTGAGAATTGAGGATTGAAAGTTGAGGATTGAGGAATGAGGATTGAGGATTGAGGATGAGGGCTGAGGGTTGATGGTTGAGGTTTTAGGACTGAGGACTGAGGAATGAGGATTGAGATTTGAAGATTGCAGATTGAGTATTGCGTATGGAAAACTCTGAACTGAGGATATTCTATTGAGGATTGAGGATTGACAACTGATTGTTGAGGACTGAGGGCTGAATATTGAGGTTTCAGGATTGAGGATTGAGGATTGTGGTTTGAGGACTGAGGATTGAGGTTTGAGGATTGATGATTGAGGATTGAGGTTTGAGGACTGAGGATTGAGGGTTGAGGATTGAGGATTGAGGATTGACGCATGAGGATTGATGGTTGAGGATGGAGGATTGAAGAGAGAGGACTGAGTGTTGAGGATTGAGTGTTGAGAATTGATGTTTGAGGATTGAGATTTGATTATTGAATATTGGGGATTGAGTATTGAACCATGAGGATTCAGGATATTCTATTGAGTATTGAGAATTGAGTATTGATGGTTGAGTATTTAGGATTGATGGTTGAGGGTTGTGTGTTGAATATTGAGGATTGGGGATTGAGGATTGAGGACTGAAGATTGAGGATTGAAGATTTAGTATTGACGATTGAAGACTCAGGATTGAGGATTGAGTGTTGAGGATTGAGGACGAGGACTGACGGTTGAGGATTGAGGTTTGTGGATTGAGGATTGAGGATTGTGGACTGAGGATTGAGGATTGAGGACTGAGCATTGAGGATTGAACATTGAGGACAGGGATTGAGAATTGAAGATTGAGGATTTGGATTGAGGATTGGGGATTGGGGATCTAGGATTGGAGATTGATTATTGAGGATTGAATGTTGAGGGTTGAGGATTCAGGATAGAGAATTGAGAATTGAGGATGGGGACTGAGGGTTGAGGATTGCGGTTAGAGGAACGAGGATTGAGGATTGAGGATTGAGGAGAGAGGATTGACGATTGAGTATTGAAGATTGAGGATTGATGACTGACGATTGAGAATTGAGGATTGATGATTGCGGATTGAGTATTGAAGGTTGAGTATTGAGGATTGAATATTGAGGATTGAGGATTGACAATTGATTGTTGAGGACTGAGGGCTGATGATTGAGGATTCAGGATTGAGGATTCAGAATTGAGGTTTGAGGACTGAGGATTGAGGATAGAAGATTGTTTATTGAGGATTGAATATTGAGGATTGAGGATTGAGGATTGAGGATTGAGGATTGAGTGTTGAGGATGAGACCTGAGCGTTGAGGATTGAGGTTTGAGGACTGAGGAATGAGGATTGAGTATTGAGAATTGAGGATTGAGGATTGAGTATTGAAGATTGAGGATTGGGTATTGAGGATTGAAGGATGAGGCTTGAGGATTGAGGATTGAGGATTGAGGATTGAAGATTGAGTATTGAGGTTTGAAGACTGACGATTGAGGGTTGAGGATTGAGGATTGAGGATTGAGGATTGAGGATTGATGATTGAGTATTGAGTATTGAGGATTGAATATTGAGGATTCAGGATTGAGGATTGAGTATTGAGGATTGAGGATTGAAGATTGAGGATTGGGGACTGAGTGTTGAGGGTTGAGTGATGAGAATTGATGTTTGTGGATAGAGATTTAAAGATTGCAGATTGAGTATTGAGTATTGAAAACTGTGAATTGATGATATTCTATTGAGGAATGAGAATTGACAACTGATTGTTGAGGACTTAGGTCTGAAGATTGAGGATTCAGGATTGAGGATTCAGGATTGTGGTTTGAGGACTGAGGATTGAGGATTGGGTATTGCGGATTGAGCATTGAGGATTGAGGGTTGTGGATTGAGGACTGAGGGTTGAGGACTGAAGATTGAATATTGATGATTGCAGATTGAGGATTGAGGATTGAGGGCTGTGGATTGAGGACGAGGACTGAGGGTTGAGCATTAATGTTTGAGGTCTGAGGATTGAGGATTGAAGATTGAGAACTGAGGATTGAGGATTGAGGATTGAGGATTCAAGTTTGAGGATTGGGTATTGAGTATTGAAGAATGAGGATTGGGGATTGAGGATTGAGGATTGAGGATTGAAGATTGAGTATTGAGGATTGAAGATTGAGTATTGAGAATTGAGGATTGAGGATTGACTATGAGGGCTGAGGGTTGAGGATTGCGGTTTGAGGACTGAGGACTGAGGATTGAGGATTGAGAATTGAGGATTGAGGATTTAGGATTGAAGATTGAGGACTGGGTATTGAGGATTGAAGAATGAGGATTGACGATTGAGGATTGAGGATTGAGGGTTGAGGATTAAGGATTGAGGATTGAGGATTGAGGATGAGGGCTGAGGTTTGAGGTTTGAGGTTTGAGTGTTGAATCGTGAGTATTCAGGATATTCTATTGAGTATTGTGGATTGAGGACTGAGGATTGAGGATTGAGGATTGAGGATGAGAGCTGAGCGTTGAGGACTGATGTTTGAGGACTGTGGACTGAGGATTGAGGATTGAGAATTGAGGATTGAGGATTGAGTATTGAAGATTGAGAATTGAGGATTGAAGGTTGAGGATTGAGGAATGAGGATTGAGGATTGAGGATGAGGGCTGAGGGTTGATGGTTGAGGTTTTAGGACTGAGGACTGAGGATTGAGGAATGAGAATTGAGGATTTAGGATTGAGGATTGAAGATTGAGGATTGGGTATTGAGGATTGAAGAATGAGGATTGAGGATTGATTATTGAGGATTGAAGATTGAGGATTGGAGATTGTGGATTGAGGATTGAGGATTGAAGATTGAGGATTGGGGAATGAGTGTTGAGGGTTGAGTGATGAGAAATGATGTTTGTGGATAGAGATTTGAAGATTGCAGATTGAGTATTGCGTATGGAAAGCTCTGAACTGAGGAGATTCTATTGAGGATTGTGGATTGATAACTGATTGTAGAGGACTGAGGGCTGAAGATTGAGGTTTCAGGATTGAGGATTCAGGATTGTGGTTTGAGGACTGAGGATTGAGGTTTGAGGATTGCGGATTGAGGATTGAGGATTGAGGATTGAGGATTGAGGATTGAGGATTGAGGATTGAGGATTGAAGATTGAGGATTGAGGATTGAGGGTTGAACATTGAGGATTAAGGATTGAGGATTGAAGATTGAGGATTGGGTATTGAGGATTGAACATTGAGGATTGAGGATTGAGGATCGAGGATTGAGGATTGAGGATTGAAGATTCAATATTGATGATTGAAGATTGAGGATTGAGGATTGAGGGTAGTGGATTGAGGACGAGGACTGAGGGTTGAGTATTGATGTTTGAGGTCTGAGGATTTCAGGATTGAGGATTGAGAATTGGGGACTGAGGATTGAGGATTGAAGATTGAGGATTGTGTATTGAAGATTGAAGAATGAGGACTGAGGATTGAGGATTGAGGATTGAGTATTGAGGATTGAAGATTGAGGACTGAGTATTGGGGATTGAGGATTGCGGATTGAGGATTGATGATAGAGGATTTGGGATTGAGGATTGACGATTGAGGATTGAGGATTGAGGATTTAAGGTTGAGGACTGAGTGTTGATGGTTGAGTGCTGAGAATTAATGTTTGTGGATTGAGATTTGAAGATTGAAGGTTGGGGATTGAGTATTGAAAACTGTGAATTGAGGATATTCTGTTGAGGATTGAGGATTGACAATTGATTGTTGCGGACTGAGGGATGAAGAATGACGATTCAGGATTGAGGATTCGGAATTGAGGTTTCAGGACTGAGGATTGAGGGTTGAGGATTGAGGATTGAGGATTGATGATTGAGGATTGATGTTTGAGTATTGATGATTGAAGATTGCGTATTGATTATTAAGGGTTGAGGATTGAGGGCGAGGACTGAGGGTTGAGGATTGAGGGCTGAGGGTTGAGGATTGAGGATTGAGCATTGAGGATTGAAGATTGAGGAATAGGGATTGAGGATTGAAGATTGAGGATTATGGATTGAGGATTGGGGATTGGGGATCTAGGATTGGAGATTGATTATTGAGGATTGAGGATTGAGGGTTGAGGATTCAGGATCGAGAATTGGGAATTGAAGATTGAGGATTGAGGATTGAGGATTGAGGATTGAGGATTGAAGATTGAGGATTGGGGATTGAGGATTGTCGATTGAGGATTGAGTATTGAGGATTGAGAATTGAGGATTGAGGATTGAAGATTGAGTATTGAGGATTGACGGTTGAGGATTGAGAATTGTGGTTTGAGGATTGACGATGAGGGCTGAGGGTTGAGGATTGAGGATTGAGGACTAAGGACTGAGGATTGAGTGTTGAGGATTGAGGGTTGAGGATTGAGGATTGAGGATTGAGGATTGAGGATTGAGTGTTGAACATTGAGGATTGAGGATTGAGGATTGAAGATTGAGGATTGTGTATTGAGGATTGAACATTGAGGATTGAGGATTGAGGATTGAAGATTGAATATTGATGATTGAAGATTGAGGATTGAGGATTGAGGGTAGTGGATTGAGGACGAGGACTGAGGGTTGAGTATTGATGTGTGAGGTCTGAGGATTTCAGGATTGAGGATTGAGAATTGAGGATTTAGGATTGAGGATTGAAGATTGAGGATTGGGTATTGAGGATTGAAGAATGAGGATTGAGGATTGAGGATTGAGGATTGAAGATTGAGGATTCGGGATTGTGGATTGAGGACTGAGGATTGAAGTTTGAGGATTGGGGACTGAGTGTTGAGGGTTGAGTGATGAGAATTGATGTTTGTGGATAGAGATTTGAAGATTGTAGATTGAGTATTGCGTATGGAAAACTCTGAACTGAGGAGATTCTAATGAGGATTGAGGATTGACAACTGATTGTTGAGGACTGAGGTCTGAAGATTGAGGATTCAGGATTGAGGATTCGGAATTGAGGTTTGAGGACTGAGGATTGAGGGTTGAGGATTGAGGATTGAGGATTGATGATTGAGGATTGAAGTTTGAGTATTGATGATTGAAGATTGCGGATTGATTATTAAGGGTTGAGGATTGAGGGCGAGGACTGAGGGTTGAGGATTGAGGACTGAGGGTTGAGGATTGAGGATTGAGCATTGAGGATTGAAGATTGAGGACTAGGGATTGAGGATTGAAGATTGAGGATTAAGGATTGAGGATTGGGGATTGGGGATCTAGGATTGGAGATTGATTATTGAGGATTGAAGATTGAGGGTTGAGGATTGAGGATCGAGAATTGGGAATTGAAGATTGAGGACTGAGGATTGAGGATTGAGGATTGAGGATTGAAGATTGAGGATTGGGGACTGAGGATTGTCGATTGAGGATTGAGTATTGAGGATCGAGAATTGGGAATTGAAGATTGAGGACTGAGGATTGAGGATTGAGGATTGAAGATTGAGTATTGAGGATTGACGGTTGAGGATTGAGAATTGTGGTTTGAGGATTGACGATGAGGGCTGAGGGTTGAGGATTGAGGATTGAGGACTGAGGACTGAGGATTGAGTGTTGAGGATTGAGGGTTGAGGATTGAGGATTGAGGATTGAGGATTGAGGATTGAGGATGAGGGCTGAGGTTTGAGGTTTGAGGTTTGAGTATTGAATCATGAGAATTCAGGATATTCTATTGAGTATTGTGGAATGAGGACTGAGGATTGAGGATTGAGAATTGAGGATGAGAGCTGAGCGTTGAGGACTGAGGTTTGAGGACTGTGGACTGAGGATTGAGGATTGAGAATTGAGGATTGAGGATTGAGTATTGAAGATTGTGAATTGAGGCTTGAAGGTTGAGGATTGAGGAATGAGGATTGAGGATTGAGGATGAGGGCTGAGGGTTGATGGTTGAGGTTTTAGGACTGAGGACTGCGGAATGAGGATTGAGAATTGAGGATTTAGGATTGAGGATTGAAGATTGAGTATTGAGGATTGACGGTTGAGGATTGAGAATTGTGGTTTGAGGATTGACGATGAGGGCTGAGGGTTGAGGATTGAGGATTGAGGACTGAGGACTGAGGATTGAGTGTTGAGGATTGAGGGTTGAGGATTGAGGATTGAGGATTGAGGATTGAGGATTGAGGATGAGGGCTGAGGTTTGAGGTTTGAGGTTTGAGTGTTGAATCGTGAGAATTCAGGATATTCTATTGAGTATTGTGGATTGAGGACTGAGGATTAAGGATTGAGGATTGAGGATGAGAGCTGAGCGTTGAGGACTGAGGTTTGAGGACTGTGGACTGAGGATTGAGGATTGAGAATTGAGGATTGAAGATTGAGTACTGGAGATTGAGAATTGAGGATTGAAAGTTGAGGATTGAGGAATGAGGATTGAGGATTGAGGATGAGGGCTGAGGGTTGATGGTTGAGGTTTTAGGACTGAGGACTGAGGAATGAGGATTGAGATTTGAAGATTGCAGATTGAGTATTGCGTATGGAAAACTCTGAACTGAGGATATTCTATTGAGGATTGAGGATTGACAACTGATTGTTGAGGACTGAGGGCTGAATATTGAGGTTTCAGGATTGAGGATTGAGGATTGTGGATTGAGGACTGAGGATTGAGGTTTGAGGATTGATGATTGAGGATTGAGGTTTGAGGACTGAGGATTGAGGGTTGAGGATTGAGGATTGAGGATTGACGCTTGAGGATTGATGGTTGAGGATGGAGGATTGAAGAGAGAGGACTGAGTGTTGAGGATTGAGTGTTGAGAATTGATGTTTGAGGATTGAGATTTGATTATTGAATATTGGGGATTGAGTATTGAACCATGAGGATTCAGGATATTCTATTGAGTATTGAGAATTGAGTATTGATGGTTGAGTATTTAGGATTGATGGTTGAGGGTTGTGTGTTGAATATTGAGGATTGGGGATTGAGGATTGAGGACTGAAGATTGAGGATTGAAGATTTAGTATTGACGATTGAAGACTCAGGATTGAGGATTGAGTGTTGAGGATTGAGGACGAGGACTGACGGTTGAGGATTGAGGTTTGTGGATTGAGGATTGAGGATTGTGGACTGAGGATTGAGGATTGAGGACTGAGCATTGAGGATTGAACATTGAGGACAGGGATTGAGAATTGAAGATTGAGGATTTGGATTGAGGATTGGGGATTGGGGATCTAGGATTGGAGATTGATTATTGAGGATTGAATGTTGAGGGTTGAGGATTCAGGATAGAGAATTGAGAATTGAGGATGGGGACTGAGGGTTGAGGATTGCGGTTAGAGGAACGAGGATTGAGGATTGAGGATTGAGGAGAGAGGATTGACGATTGAGTATTGAAGATTGAGGATTGATGACTGACGATTGAGAATTGAGGATTGATGATTGCGGATTGAGTATTGAAGGTTGAGTATTGAGGATTGAATATTGAGGATTGAGGATTGACAATTGATTGTTGAGGACTGAGGGCTGATGATTGAGGATTCAGGATTGAGGATTCAGAATTGAGGTTTGAGGACTGAGGATTGAGGATAGAAGATTGTTTATTGAGGATTGAATATTGAGGATTGAGGATTGAGGATTGAGGATTGAGGATTGAGTGTTGAGGATGAGACCTGAGCGTTGAGGATTGAGGTTTGAGGACTGAGGAATGAGGATTGAGTATTGAGAATTGAGGATTGAGGATTGAGTATTGAAGATTGAGGATTGGGTATTGAGGATTGAAGGATGAGGCTTGAGGATTGAGGATTGAGGATTGAGGATTGAAGATTGAGTATTGAGGTTTGAAGACTGACGATTGAGGGTTGAGGATTGAGGATTGAGGATTGAGGATTGAGGATTGATGATTGAGTATTGAGTATTGAGGATTGAATATTGAGGATTCAGGATTGAGGATTGAGTATTGAGGATTGAGGATTGAAGATTGAGGATTGGGGACTGAGTGTTGAGGGTTGAGTGATGAGAATTGATGTTTGTGGATAGAGATTTAAAGATTGCAGATTGAGTATTGAGTATTGAAAACTGTGAATTGATGATATTCTATTGAGGAATGAGAATTGACAACTGATTGTTGAGGACTTAGGTCTGAAGATTGAGGATTCAGGATTGAGGATTCAGGATTGTGGTTTGAGGACTGAGGATTGAGGATTGGGTATTGCGGATTGAGCATTGAGGATTGAGGGTTGTGGATTGAGGACTGAGGGTTGAGGACTGAAGATTGAATATTGATGATTGCAGATTGAGGATTGAGGATTGAGGGCTGTGGATTGAGGACGAGGACTGAGGGTTGAGCATTAATGTTTGAGGTCTGAGGATTGAGGATTGAAGATTGAGAACTGAGGATTGAGGATTGAGGATTGAGGATTCAAGTTTGAGGATTGGGTATTGAGTATTGAAGAATGAGGATTGGGGATTGAGGATTGAGGATTGAGGATTGAAGATTGAGTATTGAGGATTGAAGATTGAGTATTGAGAATTGAGGATTGAGGATTGACTATGAGGGCTGAGGGTTGAGGATTGCGGTTTGAGGACTGAGGACTGAGGATTGAGGATTGAGAATTGAGGATTGAGGATTTAGGATTGAAGATTGAGGACTGGGTATTGAGGATTGAAGAATGAGGATTGACGATTGAGGATTGAGGATTGAGGGTTGAGGATTAAGGATTGAGGATTGAGGATTGAGGATGAGGGCTGAGGTTTGAGGTTTGAGGTTTGAGTGTTGAATCGTGAGTATTCAGGATATTCTATTGAGTATTGTGGATTGAGGACTGAGGATTGAGGATTGAGGATTGAGGATGAGAGCTGAGCGTTGAGGACTGATGTTTGAGGACTGTGGACTGAGGATTGAGGATTGAGAATTGAGGATTGAGGATTGAGTATTGAAGATTGAGAATTGAGGATTGAAGGTTGAGGATTGAGGAATGAGGATTGAGGATTGAGGATGAGGGCTGAGGGTTGATGGTTGAGGTTTTAGGACTGAGGACTGAGGATTGAGGAATGAGAATTGAGGATTTAGGATTGAGGATTGAAGATTGAGGATTGGGTATTGAGGATTGAAGAATGAGGATTGAGGATTGATTATTGAGGATTGAAGATTGAGGATTGGAGATTGTGGATTGAGGATTGAGGATTGAAGATTGAGGATTGGGGAATGAGTGTTGAGGGTTGAGTGATGAGAAATGATGTTTGTGGATAGAGATTTGAAGATTGCAGATTGAGTATTGCGTATGGAAAGCTCTGAACTGAGGAGATTCTATTGAGGATTGTGGATTGATAACTGATTGTAGAGGACTGAGGGCTGAAGATTGAGGTTTCAGGATTGAGGATTCAGGATTGTGGTTTGAGGACTGAGGATTGAGGTTTGAGGATTGCGGATTGAGGATTGAGGATTGAGGATTGAGGATTGAAGATTGAGGATTGAGGATTGAGTGTTGAACATTGAGGATTGAGGATTGAGGATTGAAGATTGAGGATTGGGTATTGAGGATTGAACATTGAGGGTTGAGGTTTGAGGATTGAGGATTGATGATTGAGGATTGAAGTTTGAAGTTTGCGTATTGATGATTGAAGATTGCGGATTGATTATTAAGGGTTGAGGACTGAGGGCGAGGACTGAGGGTTGAGGATTGAGGATTGAGCATTGAGGATTGTAGATTGAGGACTAGGGATTGAGGATTGAAGATTGAGGATTAAGGATTGAGGATTGGGGATTGGGGATCTAGGATTGGAGATTGATTATTGAGGATTGAAGATTGAGGGTTGAGGATTGAGGATCGAGAATTGGGAATTGAAGATTGAGGCTTGAGGATTGAGGATTGAGGATTGAGGATTGAAGATTGAGGATTGGGGATTGAGGATTGTCGATTGAGGATTGAGTATTGAGGATTGAGAATTGAGGATTGAGGATTGAAGATTGAGTATTGAGGATTGACGGTTGAGGATTGAGAATTGTGGTTTGAGGATTGACGATGAGGGCTGAGGGTTGACGATTGAGGATTGTGGACTGAGGACTCAGGATTGAGTGTTGAGGACTGAGGGTTGAGGATTGAGGATTGAGGATTGAGGATTGAGGATGAGGGCTGAGGTTTGAGGTTTGAGGTTTGAGTGTTGAATCGTGAGAATTCAGGATATTCTATTGAGTATTGTGGATTGAGGACTGAGGATTGAGGATTGAGGATTGAGGATGAGAGCTGAGCGTTGAGGACTGAGGTTTGAGGACTGTGGACTGAGGATTGAGGATTGAGAATTCAGGATTGAGGATTGAGTATTGAAGATTGAGAGTTGAGGATAGAAAGTTGAGGATTGAGGAATGAGGATTGAGGATTGAGGATGAGGGCTGAGGGTTGATGGTTGAGGTTTTAGGACTGAGGACTGAGGATTGAGGATTGAGAATTGAGGATTTAGGATTGAGGATTGAAGATTGAGGATTGGGTATTGAGGATTGAAGAATGAGGATTGAGGATTGAGGATTGAGGATTGAAGATTGAGGATTGGGGATTGTGGATTGATGATTGAGGATTGAGGATTGATGATAGAGGATAGGGGATTTAGGATTGACGATTGAGGATTGAGGATTGAGGGTTGAAGATTGAGGACTGAGTGTTGAGGGTTGAGTGATGAGAATTGATGTTTGTGGATTGAGATTTGAAGATTGAAGATTAGGGATTGAGTATTGAAAACTGAGAATTCAGGATATTCTGTTGAGTATTGAGAATTGAGCATTGATGGTTGAGTATTGAGGATTGATGGTTGAGGGTTGAGTGTTGAATATTGAGGATTGAGGATTTTAGGTTTGAGGATTGAGTATTGAAGGTTGAGGATTCGGAATTGAGGTTTGATGACTGATGATTGAGGGTTGAGAATTTAGAATTGAGGATTGACGCTTGAGGATAGAGGATTGAGGATGGAAGATTGAAGAGAGAGGCTTGAGTGTTGAGAATTGAGTGTTGAGAATTGATGTTTGAGGATTGAGACTTGATTATTGAGTATTGTGGATTGAGTATTGAAACATGAGAATTCAGGATATTCTATTGAGTATTGAGAATTGAGGGTTGATGGTTGAGTATTGAGAATTGATGGTTGAGGGTTGTGTGTTGAATATTGAGGATTGAAGATTGAGTGTTTAGGATTGAGGATCGAGAATTGGGAATTGAAGATTGAGGATTGAGGAATGAGGATTGAGGATTGAGGGTTGAACATTGAGGATTAAGGATTGAGGATTGAAGATTGAGGATTGGGTATTGAGGATTGAACATTGAGGATTGAGGATTGAGGATCGAGGATTGAGGATTGAGGATTGAAGATTCAATATTGATGATTGAAGATTGAGGATTGAGGATTGAGGGTAGTGGATTGAGGACGAGGACTGAGGGTTGAGTATTGATGTTTGAGGTCTGAGGATTTCAGGATTGAGGATTGAGAATTGGGGACTGAGGATTGAGGATTGAAGATTGAGGATTGTGTATTGAAGGTTGAAGAATGAGGACTGAGGATTGAGGATTGAGGATTGAGTATTGAGGATTGAAGATTGAGGATTGAGTATTGGGGATTGAGGATTGCGGATTGAGGATTGATGATAGAGGATTTGGGATTGAGGATTGACGATTGAGGATTGAGGATTGAGGATTTAAGGTTGAGGACTGAGTGTTGATGGTTGAATGATGAGAATTAATGTTTGTGGATTGAGATTTGAAGATTGAAGGTTGGGGATTGAGTATTGAAAACTGTGAATTGAGGATATTCTATTGAGGATTGAGGATTGACAATTGATTGTTGCGGACTGAGGGATGAAGATTGAGGATTCAGGATTGAGGATTCGGAATTGAGGTTTGAGGACTGAGGATTGAGGGTTGAGGATTGAGGATTGAGGATTGATGATTGAGGATTGAAGTTTGAGTATTGATGATTGAAGATTGCGGATTGATTATTAAGGGTTGAGGATTGAGGGCGAGGACTGAGGGTTGAGGATTGAGGGCTGAGGGTTGAGGATTGAGGATTGAGCATCGAGGATTGAAGATTGAGGAATAGGGATTGAGGATTGAAGATTGAGGATTAAGGATTGAGGATTGGGGATTGGGGATCTAGGATTGGAGACTGATTATTGAGGATTGAGGATTGAGGGTTGAGGATTGAGGATCGAGAATTGGGAATTGAAGATTGAGGATTGAGGATTGAGGATTGAGGATTGAGGATTGAAGATTGAGGATTGGGGATTGAGGATTGTCGATTGAGGATTGAGTATTGAGGATTGAGAATTGAGGATTGAGGATTGAAGATTGAGTATTGAGGATTGACGGTTGAGGATTGAGAATTGTGGTTTGAGGATTGACGATGAGGGCTGAGGGTTGAGGATTGAGGATTGAGGACTAAGGACTGAGGATTGAGTGTTGAGGATTGAGGGTTGAGGATTGAGGATTGAGGATTGAGGATTGAGGATTGAGTGTTGAACATTGAGGATTGAGGATTGAGGATTGAAGATTGAGGATTGTGTATTGGGGATTGAACATTGAGGATTGAGGATTGAGGATTGAAGATTGAATATTGATGATTGAAGATTGAGGATTGAGGATTGAGGGTAGTGGATTGAGGACGAGGACTGAGGGTTGAGTATTGATGTGTGAGGTCTGAGGATTTCAGAATTGAGGATTGAGAATTGAGGATTTAGGATTGAGGATTGAAGATTGAGGATTGGGTATTGAGGATTGAAGAATGAGGATTGAGGATTGAGGATTGAGGATTGAAGATTGAGGATTCGGGATTGTGGATTGAGGACTGAGGATTGAATATTGAGGATTGGGGACTGAGTGTTGAGGGTTGAGTGATGAGAATTGATGTTTGTGGATAGAGATTTGAAGATTGCAGATTGAGTATTGCGTATGGAAAACTCTGAACTGAGGAGATTCTAATGAGGATTGAGGACTGACAACTGATTGTTGGGGACTGAGGTCTGAAGATTGAGGATTCAGGATTGAGGATTCGGAATTGAGGTTTGAGGACTGAGGATTGAGGGTTGAGGGTTGAGGATTGAGGATTGATGATTGAGGATTGAAGTTTGAGTATTGATGATTGAAGATTGCGGATTGATTATTAAGGGTTGAGGATTGAGGGCGAGGACTGAGGGTTGAGGATTGAGGACTGAGGGTTGAGGATTGAGGATTGAGCATTGAGGATTGAAGATTGAGGACTAGGGATTGAGGATTGAAGATTGAGGATTAAGGATTGAGGATTGGGTTTGGGGATCTAGGATTGGAGATTGATTATTGAGGATTGAAGATTGAGGGTTGAGGATTGAGGATCGAGAATTGGGAATTGAAGATTGAGGACTGAGGATTGAGGATTGAGGATTGAGGATTGAAGATTGAGGATTGGGGATTGAAGATTGTCGATTGAGGATTGAGTATTGAGGATTGAGAATTGAGGATTGAGGATTGAAGATTGAGTATTGAGGATTGACGGTTGAGGATTGAGAATTGTGGTTTGAGGATTGACGATGAAGGCTGAGGGTTGAGGATTGAGGATTGAGGACTGAGGACTGAGGATTGAGTGTTGAGGATTGAGGGTTGAGGATTGAGGATTGAGGATTGAGGATTGAGGATTGAGGATGCGGGCTGAGGTTTGAGGTTTGAGGTTTGAGTATTGAATCATGAGAATTCAGGATATTCTATTGAGTATTGTGGAATGAGGACTGAGGATTGAGGATTGAGAATTGAGGATGAGAGCTGAGCGTTGAGGACTGAGGTTTGAGGACTGTGGACTGAGGATTGAGGATTGAGAATTGAGGATTTAGGATTGAGGATTGAAGATTGAGTATTGAGGATTGACGGTTGAGGATTGAGAATTGTGGTTTGAGGATTGACGATGAAGGCTGAGGATTGAGGATTGTGGTTTGAGGACTGAGGATTGAGGTTTGAGGATTGATGATTGAGGATTGAGGTTTGAGGACTGAGGATTGAGGGTTGAGGATTGAGGATTGAGGATTGACGCTTGAGGATTGATGGTTGAGGATGGAGGATTGAAGAGAGTGGACTGAGTGTTGAGGATTGAGTGTTGAGAATTGATGTTTGAGGATTGAGATTTGATTATTGAATATTGGGGATTGAGTATTGAACCATGAGGATTCAGGATATTCTATTGAGTATTGAGAATTGAGTATTGATGGTTGAGTATTTAGGATTGATGGTTGAGGGTTGTGTGTTGAATATTGAGGATTGGGGATTGAGGATTGAGGACTGAAGATTGAGGATTGAAGATTTAGTATTGACGATTGAAGACTCAGGATTGCGGATTGAGTGTTGAGAATTGAGGACGAGGACTGACGGTTGAGGATTGAGGTTTGTGGATTGAGGATTGAGGATTGTGGACTGAGTATTGAGGATTGAGGACTGAGCATTGAGGATTGAAGATTGAGGACAGGGATTGAGAATTGAAGATTGAGGATTTGGATTGAGGATTGGGGATTGGGTATCTAGGATTGGAGATTGATTATTGAGGATTGAATGTTGAGGGTGGAGGATTCAGGATAGAGAATTGAGAATTGAGGATGGGGACTGAGGGTTGAGGATTGCGGTTAGAGGAACGAGGATTGAGGATTGAGGAGAGAGGATTGACGATTGAGTATTGAAGATTGAGGATTGATGACTGACGATTGAGAATTGAGGATTGATGATTGCGGATTGAGTATTGAAGGTTGAGTATTGAGGATTGAATATTGAGGATTGAGGATTGACAATTGATTGTTGAGGACTGAGGGCTGAAGATTGAGGATTCAGGATTGAGGATTCAGAATTGAGGTTTGAGGACTGAGGATTGAGGATAGAAGATTGTTTATTGAGGATTGAATATTGAGGATTGAGGATTGAGGATTGAGGATTGAGGATTGAGTGTTGAGGATGAGAGCTGAGCGTTGAGGATTGAGGTTTGAGGACTGAGGAATGAGGATTGAGTATTGAGAATTGAGGATTGAGGATTGAGTATTGAAGATTGAGGATTGGGTATTGAGGATTGAAGGATGAGGCTTGAGGATTGAGGATTGAGGATTGAGGATTGAAGATTGAGTATTGAGGTTTGAAGACTGACGATTGAGGGTTGAGGATTGAGGATTGAGGATTGAGGATTGAGGATTGATGATTGAGTATTGAGTATTGAGGATTGAATATTGAGGATTCAGGATTGAGGATTGAGTATTGAGGATTGAGGATTGAAGATTGAGGATTGGGGACTGAGTGTTGAGGGTTGAGTGATGAGAATTGATGTCTGTGGATAGAGACTTAAAGACTGCAGATTGAGTATTGAGTATTGAAAACTGTGAATTCATGATATTCTATTGAGGATTGAGAATTGACAACTGATTGTTGATGACTTAGGTCTGAAGATTGAGGATTCAGGATTGAGGATTCAGGATTGAGGTTTGAGGACTGAGGATTGAGGATTGGGTATTGCGGATTGAACATTGAGGATTGAGGATTGAGGATTGAGGACTGAGGATTGAGGACTGAAGATTGAATATTGATGATTGAAGATTGAGGATTGAGGATTGAGGGCTGTGGATTGAGGACAAGGACTGATAGTTGAGTATTGATGTTTGAGGTCTGAGGATTGAGGATTGAAGATTATGAATTGTGGATTGAGGATTGAGGATTCAAGATTGAGGATTGGGTATTGAGTATTGAACAATGAGGATTGGGGATTGAGGATTGAGGATTGAGGATTGAAGATTGAGTATTGAGGATTGAAGATTGAGTATTGAGAATTGAGGATTGAGGATTGACTATGAGGGCTGAGGGTTGAGGATTGCGGTTTGAGGACTGAGGACTGAGGATTGAGGATTGAGAATTGAGGATTGAGGATTTAGGATTGAAGATTGAGGACTGGGTATTGAGGATTGAAGAATGAGGATTGAGGATTGAGGATTGAGGATTGAGGATTGAGGATTGAAGATTGAGGGTTGAGGATTGAGGATTGAGGACTGAGGACTGAGGATTGAGTGTTGAGGATTGAGGGTTGAGGATTGAGGATTGAGGATTGAGGATTGTGGATTGAGGATTGAACATTGAGGACTGAGTGTTGAGGGTTGAGTGATGAGAATTGATGTTTGTGGATAGAGATTTAAAGATTGCAGATTGAGTATTGTGTATCGAAAACTGCGAATGGAGGATATCCTATTGAGGATTGAGGATTGTCACCTGATTGTTGAGGACTGAGGGCTGAAGATTGAGGATTCAGGATTGAGGATTCGGAATTGAGGTTTGAGGTCTGAGGATTGAGGATTGAGGATTGAATATTGAGTATTGAGGATTGAACATTGAGGATTGAGGATTGAGGATTGAGGATTGAGTATGAGGACTGAGGATTGACGACTGAAGATTGAGTATTGAGGATTGAACATTGAGGATTGAGGATTGAGGATTGAGGATTGAGTATGAGGACTGAGGATTGACGACTGAAGATTGAGTATTGAGGATTGAATGTTGAGGATTTAGCTTTGAGGATTGAAGATTGAGTATTGAGGGTTGAAGATTGATGATTGAGTGTTGAGGATTGAAGATTGAGGATTGAGGATTGAGGATTGAGGATTGAGGATTGAGGATTGAAGATTGAGAATTGGGGATTGAAGATTGTGTATTGAGGATTCAAGATTGAGGATTGAGGATTGAGGATTGAGGATTGAGGATTGAGGATTGCGGATTGAGGATTGAAGATTGAGTATTGAGGATTGAATATTGAGGATTGTGGATTGAGGATTGAGGATTGAGGATTGAAAATTAAGGAATGGGTATTGAGGATTGACGATTGAGGATTGAGTATTGAGGATTAAGGATTGAGGATTGAGGATTGAGGATTGAGGATTGAAGATTGAGGATTGGGGACTGAGAGCTGAGGGTTGAGTGATGAGAATTGATGTTTGTGGATAGAGATTTAAAGATTGCCGATTGAGTATTGAGTATTGAAAACTGTGAATTGATGATATTCTATTGAGGAATGAGAATGGACAACTGATTGTTGAGGACTTAGGTCTGAAGATTGAGGATTCAGGATTGAGGATTCAGGATTGTGGTTTGAGGACTGAGGATTGAGGATTGGGTATTGCGGATTGAGCATTGAGGATTGAGGGTTGAGGATTGAGGACTGAGGGTTGAGGACTGAAGATTGAATATTGATGATTGCAGATTGAGGATTGAGGATTGAGGGCTGTGGATTGAGGACGAGGACTGAGGGTTGAGCATTAATGTTTGAGGTCTGAGGATTGAGGATTGAAGATTGAGAATTGAGGATTGAGGATTGAGGATTGAGGATTCAAGATTGAGGATTGGGTATTGAGTATTGAAGAATGAGGATTGGGGATTGAGGATTGAGGATTGAGGATTGAGGATTGAAGATTGAGTATTGAGGATTGAAGATTGAGTATTGAGAATTGAGGATTGAGGATTGACTATGAGGGCTGAGGGTTGAGGATTGCGGTTTGAGGACTGAGGACTGAGGATTGAGGATTGAGAATTGAGGATTGAGGATTTAGGATTGAAGATTGAGGACTGGGTATTGAGGATTGAAGAATGAGGATTGACGATTGAGGATTGAGGATTGAGGGTTGAGGATTGAGGATTGAGGATTGAGGATTGAGGATGAGGGCTGAGGTTTGAGGTTTGAGGTTTGAGTGTTGAATCGTGAGTATTCAGGATATTCTATTGAGTATTGTGGATTGAGGACTGAGGATTGAGGATTGAGGATTGAGGATGAGAGCTGATCGTTGAGGACTGATGTTTGAGGACTGTGGACTGAGGATTGAGGATTGAGAATTGAGGATTGAGGATTGAGTATTGAAGATTGAGAATTGAGGATTGAAGGTTGAGGATTGAGGAATGAGGATTGAGGATTGAGGATGAGGGCTGAGGGTTGATGGTTGAGGTTTTAGGACTGAGGACTGAGGATTGAGGATTGAGAATTGAGGATTTAGGATTGAGGATTGAAGATTGAGGATTGGGTATTGAGGATTGAAGAATGAGGATTGAGGATTGAGGATTGAGGATTGAAGATTGAGGATTGGGGATTGTGGATTGAGGATTGAGGATTGAAGATTGAGGATTGGGGACTGAGTGTTGAGGGTTGAGTGATGAGAATTGATGTTTGTGGGTAGAGATTTGAAGATTGCAGATTGAGTATTGCGTATGGAAAACTCTGAACTGAGGAGATTCTATTGAGGATTGTGGATTGACAACTGATTGTTGAGAACTGATGGCTGAAGATTGAGGTTTCAGGATTGAGGATTCAGGATTGTGGTTTGAGGACTGAGGATTGAGGTTTGATGATTGAGGATTGAGGATTGAGGATTGAGGATTGAGGATTGAAGATTGAGGATTGAGGATTGAGTGTTGAACATTGAGGATTGAGGATTGAGGATTGAAGATTGAGGATTGGGTATTGAGGATTGGGTATTGAGGATTGAACATTGAGGATTGAGGATTGAGGATCGAGGATTGAGGATTGAGGATTGAAGATTGAATATTGATGATTGAAGATTGAGGATTGAGGATTGAGGGTAGTGGATTGAGGACGAGGACTGAGGGTTGAGTATTGATGTTTGAGGTCTGAGGATTTCAGGATTGAGGATTGTGAATTGAGGATTTAGGATTGAGGATTGAAGATTAAGGATTGGGTATTGAGGATTGAAGAATGAGGATTGAGGATTGAGGATTGAAGATTGAGGATTCGGGATTGTGGATTGAGGATTGAGGATTGAAGATTGAGGATTGGGGACTGAGTGTTGAGGGTTGAGTGATGAGAATTGATGTTTGTGGATAGAGATTTGAAGATTGCAGATTGAGTATTGCGTATGGAAAACTCTGAACTGAGGAGATTCTATTGAGGATTGAGGATTGACAACTGATTGTTGAGGACTGAGGGCTGAAGATTGAGGATTCAGGATTGAGGATTCGGAATTGAGGTTTGAGGACTGAGGATTGAGGGTTGAGGTATGAGGATTGAGGATTGATGATTGAGGATTGAAGTTTGAAGTTTGCGTATTGATGATTGAAGATTGCGGATTGATTATTAAGGGTTGAGGACTGAGGGCGAGGACTGAGGGTTGAGGATTGAGGACTGAGGGTTGAGGATTGAGGATTGAGCATTGAGGATTGTAGATTGAGGACTAGGGATTGAGGATTGAAGATTGAGGATTAAGGATTGAGGATTGGGGATTGGGGATCTAGGATTGGAGATTGATTATTGAGGATTGAAGATTGAGGGTTGAGGATTGAGGATCGAGAATTGGGAATTGAAGATTGAGGATTGAGGATTGAGGATTGAGGATTGAGGATTGAAGATTGAGGATTGGGGATTGAGGATTGTCGATTGAGGATTGAGTATTGAGGATTGAGAATTGAGGATTGAGGATTGAAGATTGAGTATTGAGGATTGACGGTTGAGGATTGAGAATTGTGGTTTGAGGATTGACGATGAGGGCTGAGGGTTGACGATTGAGGATTGTGGACTGAGGACTGAGGATTGAGTGTTGAGGACTGAGGGTTGAGGATTGAGGATTGAGGATTGAGGATTGAGGATGAGGGCTGAGGTTTGAGGATTGAGGTTTGAGTGTTGAATCGTGAGAATTCAGGATATTCTATTGAGTATTGTGGATTGAGGACTGAGGATTGAGGATTGAGGATTGAGGATGAGAGCTGAGCGTTGAGGACTGAGGTTTGAGGACTGTGGACTGAGGATTGAGGATTGAGAATTGAGGATTGAGGATTGAGTATTGAAGATTGAGAATTGAGGATTGAAAGTTGAGGATTGAGGAATGAGGATTGAGGATTGAGGATGAGGGCTGAGGGTTGATGGTTGAGGTGTTAGGACTGAGGACTGAGGATTGAGGATTGAGAATTGAGGATTTAGGATTGAGGATTGACGCTTGAGGATAGAGGATTGAGGATGGAAGATTGAAGAGAGAGGCTTGAGTGTTGAGGATTGAGTGTTGAGAATTGATGTTTGAGGATTGAGACTTGATTATTGAGTATTGTGGATTGAGTATTGAAACATGAGAATTCAGGATATTCTATTGAGTATTGAGAATTGAGGGTTGATAGTTGAGTATTGAGAACTGATGGTTGAGGGTTGTGTGTTGAATATTGAGGATTGAAGATTGAGGGTTTAGGATTGAGGATCGAGAATTGGGAATTGAAGATTGAGGATTGAGGAATGAGGATTGAGGATTGAGGATTGAAGATTGAGGATTGGCGATTGAGGATTGTCGATTGAGGATTGAGTATTGAGGATTGAGAATTGAGGATTGAGGATTGAAGGTTGAGTATTGAGGATTGAGGATTGAGGACTGAGGATTGAGGATTGAGGACTGAGGATTGAGGATTGAGTATTGAGCATTGAGGATTGAAGATTGAGCACTGGGGATTGAGGATTGAAGATTGAGGATTATGGATTGAGTATTGGGGATTGAGGATCTAAGATAGGAGATTGATTATTGAGGATTGAAGATTGAGGATTGAGGATTGAGGATTGAGAATTGAGAATTGAGGATGAGGACTGAGGTTTGAGGATTGAGGTTTGAGGAATGAGGATTCAGGATTGAGGATTGAGGAGTGAGGATTGAGGATTGAGTGTTGAAGATTGAGGAATGATGACTGAGGATTGAGGATTGAGGATTGAGGTTTGAGGATTGAGATTTGAGCAATGAGGATTCAGGATTGATGATTGAGGATTGAGGACTGAGCATTGAGGATTTAAGGTTGAGGACTGGGGATTGAGGATTGAAGATTGAGGATTAAGGATTGAGGATTGGGGTTGGCGATCTAGGATTGGAGATTGATTATTGAGGTTTGAAGATTGAGGATTGAGGATTGAGGATTGAGAATTGAGAATTGAGGATGAGGACTGAGGGTTGAGGATTGAGGGTTGAAAATGGAGGATTCAGGATTGAGGATTGAGGATTCAGAATCAGGGCTGGGGGTTGAGGATTGATGTTTGAGTATTGAATCCTGAGAATTCAGGATATTCTATTGAGTATTGAGAATTGAGGATTGATGGTTGAGTATTGAGGATTGAGGATTGAGGGTAGAGGATTGATTATTGAAGATTGAGTGTTGTTGATTGAGGATTGAGGATTGAGGATTGAGGATTCAGAATTGAGGATTGAAAATTGAGTATTGAGTATTGAAGATTGAGGATTGAGGATTGAGGCTGAGGATTGAGGATTGAGGATTGAAGATTGAGGATTGGGGACTGAGGATTGAAGATTGAGGATTAGGGATTGAGGACTGAGGATTGAGGATTGAGGATTGAGGATTGAAGATTCAGTATTGAGGATCGAAGATTGAGAATTGAGGATTGAGGATTGAACATTGAGGACTGAGTGTTGAGGGTTGAGTGATGAAAATTGATGTTTGTGTATAGAGGTTGGAAGATTGCACATTGAGTATTGAGTATTGAAAACTGTGAATTGTGGATATTCTATTGAGGATTGAGGATTGACAACTGATTGTTGAGGACTGTGGGCTGAAGATTGAGGATTCAGGATTGAGGATTCAGAATTGAGGTTTGAGGACCGAGGATTGAGGATTGAAGATTGAGTATTGAGGATTGAAGATTGGAGATTGAGGATTGAGGATTGAGGATTGAGGATTGAGGATTCAGAATTGAGGGCTGAGGGTTGAGGATTGATGTTTGAAGACTGAGGACTGAGCATTGAGGATTGAGAATTGAGGATTGAGGATTGAGGATTGAAGATTGAGGATTGGGTATTGAGGATTGAAGAATGAGGGTTGGGGATTGAGGATTGGGGATTGAGGATTGGGGATTGAGGATTGAAGATTGAGTGTTGAGGATTGAAGACTGACGATTGAGTATTGAGGATTGAGGATTGAGGATTGAGGATTGAGGATTGAAGATTGAGTATTGACGATTGAAGATTGAGGGTTGAGGATTGAGGATTGAGGACTGAGGATCGAAGATTGAGGATTGGGGACTGAGTGTTGAGGGTTGAGTGATGAGAATTGATGTTTGTGAATAGAGATTTGAAGATTGCAGTTTGAGTATTGAGTATTGAAAACTGTGAATTGAGGATATTCTATTGAGGATTGGGAATGACAACTGATTGTTGAGGACTGATGGCTGAAGATTGAGGATTTCGGATTGAGGATTCAGAATTGAGGTTTGAGGACAGAGGATTGAGGATTGATGACTGAGTATTGAGGATTGAAGATTGAAGATTGAGGATTGAGGATTGAGGATCGTGGATTGAGGATTGAGGACTGAGGATTGAGGATTGAGAATTGAGGATTGAGGATTGAGGATTGAAGATTGAGGATTGGGTATTGAAGATTGAAGAATGAGGATTGAGGATTGAGGATTGTGGATTGAGTATTGAAACATGAGAATTCAGGATATTCTATTGAGTATTGAGAATTGAGTATTGATGGTTGACTATTGAGGATTGATTGTTGAGGGTTGTGTGTTGAGTATTGAGGATTGAGGATTGAGGATTGAGGATTGAGGATGGAGGATTGAAGATTGAGTATTGAGGGTTGAAGATTGAGGATTGCAGATAGAAGATTGACTACTGAGGATTGAAGATTGAGGATTGAGGATTGTGGATTGAGGATTGAAGATTGAGTATTGATGATAGAGGATTGGGGATTGAGGATTGACGATTGAGCATTGAGGATAGAGTATTGAGGATTGCAGAATGAGGATTGAGGATTGAGGATTGAAGAATGAGGATTGAGGATTGAGAATTGAGGATTGATGAGTGAGGATTGAGGATTGAGGATTGAGGATTGAGGATTGAGCATTGAAGATTGAGTATTGAGGATTGAAGACTGATGATTGTGTATTGAGAATTCAGGATTGATGGTTGAGCATTGAGGATTGAAGGTTGAGGTTTGTGTGTTGAATGTTGAGGATTGAGGATTTCAGGATTGAGGATTTAGGATTGAAGATTGAGTATTGAGGATTGAAGATTGCGGATTGCGGATTGAGGATTGAGGATTGAGGACTGAGGATTGAGGATTGAGGATTGAGCATTGAGGGTTTAAGATTGAGGACTGGGGTTGAGGATTGAAGATTGAGGATTCAGGATTGAGGATTGGGGATTGGGGATCTAGGATTGGAGATTGAGGATTGACGATTGAGGATTGAAGATTGAGGACTGAGTGTTGAGGTTTGGGTGATGAGAATTGATGTCTGTGTATTGAGATTTGAAGATTGAAGATTGGGGATTGAGTATTGAAATCTGATAATTCAGGATATTCTGTTGAGTATTGAGAATTGAGCATTGATGGTTGAGGTCTGAGGATTGAAGATTGAGGATTCAGGATTGAGGATTCAGAATTGAGTTTTGAGGACTGAGGATTGAGGATTGAAGATTGAGTATTGAGGATTGAAGATAGAAGATTGAGGATTGAGGATTGAGGATCGTGGATTGAGGATTGAGGACTGAGGATTGAGGATTGAGAATTGAGGATTGAGGATTGAGGATTGAGGGTTGAGGATTGAGGATTGAGGATTGAGGATTGAGGATGAGGGCTGAGGTTTGAGGTTTGAGGTTTGAGTGTTGAATCGTGAGTATTCAGGATATTCTATTGAGTATTGTGGATTGAGGACTGAGGATTGAGGATTGAGGATTGAGGATGAGAGCTGATCGTTGAGGACTGATGTTTGAGGACTGTGGACTGAGGATTGAGGATTGAGAATTGAGGATTGAGGATTGAGTATTGAAGATTGAGAATTGAGGATTGAAGGTTGAGGATTGAGGAATGAGGATTGAGGATTGAGGATGAGGGCTGAGGGTTGATGGTTGAGGTTTTAGGACTGAGGACTGAGGATTGAGGATTGAGAATTGAGGATTTAGGATTGAGGATTGAAGATTGAGGATTGGGTATTGAGGATTGAAGAATGAGGATTGAGGATTGAGGATTGAGGATTGAAGATTGAGGATTGGGGATTGTGGATTGAGGATTGAGGATTGAAGATTGAGGATTGGGGACTGAGTGTTGAGGGTTGAGTGATGAGAATTGATGTTTGTGGGTAGAGATTTGAAGATTGCAGATTGAGTATTGCGTATGGAAAACTCTGAACTGAGGAGATTCTATTGAGGATTGTGGATTGACAACTGATTGTTGAGAACTGAGGGCTGAAGATAGAGGTTTCAGGATTGAGGATTCAGGATTGTGGTTTGAGGACTGAGGATTGAGGTTTGAGGATTGAGGATTGAGGATTGAGGATTGAGGATTGAGGATTGAAGATTGAGGATTGAGGATTGAGTGTTGAACATTGAGGATTGAGGATTGAGGATTGAAGATTGAGGATTGGGTATTGAGGATTGGGTATTGAGGATTGAACATTGAGGATTGAGGATTGAGGATCGAGGATTGAGGATTGAGGATTGAAGATTGAATATTGATGATTGAAGATTGAGGATTGAGGATTGAGGGTAGTGGATTGAGGACGAGGACTGAGGGTTGAGTATTGATGTTTGAGGTCTGAGGATTTCAGGATTGAGGATTGTGAATTGAGGATTTAGGATTGAGGATTGAAGATTAAGGATTGGGTATTGAGGATTGAAGAATGAGGATTGAGGATTGAGGATTGAAGATTGAGGATTCGGGATTGTGGATTGAGGATTGAGGATTGAAGATTGAGGATTGGGGACTGAGTGTTGAGGGTTGAGTGATGAGAATTGATGTTTGTGGATAGAGATTTGAAGATTGCAGATTGAGTATTGCGTATGGAAAACTCTGAACTGAGGAGATTCTATTGAGGATTGAGGATTGACAACTGATTGTTGAGGACTGAGGGCTGAAGATTGAGGATTCAGGATTGAGGATTCGGAATTGAGGTTTGAGGACTGAGGATTGAGGGTGAGGTATGAGGATTGAGGATTGATGATTGAGGATTGAAGTTTGAAGTTTGCGTATTGATGATTGAAGATTGCGGATTGATTATTAAGGGTTGAGGACTGAGGGCGAGGACTGAGGGTTGAAGATTGAGGACTGAGGGTTGAGGATTGAGGATTGAGCATTGAGGATTGTAGATTGAGGACTAGGGATTGAGGATTGAAGATTGAGGATTAAGGATTGAGGATTGGGGATTGGGGATCTAGGATTGGAGATTGATTATTGAGGATTGAAGATTGAGGGTTGAGGATTGAGGATCGAGAATTGGGAATTGAAGATTGAGGATTGAGGATTGAGGATTGAGGATTGAGGATTGAAGATTGAGGATTGGGGATTGAGGATTGTCGATTGAGGATTGAGTATTGAGGATTGAGAATTGAGGATTGAGGATTGAAGATTGAGTATTGAGGATTGACGGTTGAGGATTGAGAATTGTGGTTTGAGGATTGACGATGAGGGCTGAGGGTTGACGATTGAGGATTGTGGACTGAGGACTGAGGATTGAGTGTTGAGGACTGAGGGTTGAGGATTGAGGATTGAGGATTGAGGATTGAGGATGAGGGCTGAGGTTTGAGGTTTGAGGTTTGAGTGTTGAATCGTGAGAATTCAGGATATTCTATTGAGTATTGTGGATTGAGGACTGAGGATTGAGGATTGAGGATTGAGGATGAGAGCTGAGCGTTGAGGACTGAGGTTTGAGGACTGTGGACTGAGGATTGAGGATTGAGAATTGAGGATTGAGGATTGAGTATTGAAGATTGAGAATTGAGGATTGAAAGTTGAGGATTGAGGAATGAGGATTGAGGATTGAGGATGAGGGCTGAGGGTTGATGGTTGAGGTGTTAGGACTGAGGACTGAGGATTGAGGATTGAGAATTGAGGATTTAGGATTGAGGATTGACGCTTGAGGATAGAGGATTGAGGATGGAAGATTGAAGAGAGAGGCTTGAGTGTTGAGGATTGAGTGTTGAGAATTGATGTTTGAGGATTGAGACTTGATTATTGAGTATTGTGGATTGAGTATTGAAACATGAGAATTCAGGATATTCTATTGAGTATTGAGAATTGAGGGTTGATAGTTGAGTATTGAGAACTGATGGTTGAGGGTTGTGTGTTGAATATTGAGGATTGAAGATTGAGGGTTTAGGATTGAGGATCGAGAATTGGGAATTGAAGATTGAGGATTGAGGAATGAGGATTGAGGATTGAGGATTGAAGATTGAGGATTGGCGATTGAGGATTGTCGATTGAGGATTGAGTATTGAGGATTGAGAATTGAGGATTGAGGATTGAAGATTGAGTATTGAGGATTGAAGATTGAGTATTGAGGATTGACGGTTGAGGATTGAGAATTGAGGTTTGAGGATTGACGATGAGGGCTGAGGGTTGAGGATTGAGGATTGAGGACTGAGGACTGAGGATTGAGTGTTGAGGATTGAGTGTTGAGGATTGAGGATTGAGGATTGAGGACTGAGGATGAGAGCAGAGGTTTGAGGTTTGAGGTTTGAGTGTTGAATCGTGAGAATTCAGGATATTCTATTGAGTATTGTGGATTGAGGACTGAGGATTGAGGATTGAGGATTGAGGATGAGAGCTGAGCGTTGAGGACTGAGGTTTGAGGACTGTGGACTGAGGATTGAGGATTGAGAATTGAGGATTGAGGATTGAGTATTGAAGATTGAGAATTGAGGATTGAAGATTGAGGATTCAGTATTGAGGATTCGGGATTGAGGTTTGTGGTCTGAGAATTGAGGGTTGAGGATTGAGAATTGAGGATTGACGCTTGAGGATTGAGGATTGAGGATGGAGGATTGAAGAGAGAGGACTGATTGTTGAAGATTGAGTGTTGAGAATTGATGTTTGAGGATTGAGATTTGATTTTTGAATATTGTGGATTGAGTATTGAACCATGAGAATTCAGGATATTCCATTGAGTATTGAGAATTGAGGATTGATGGTTGAGTATTGAGAATTGATGGTTGAGGGTTGTGTGTTGAATATTGAGGATTGAGTATTGAGGATTGAGGATTGAGGATTGAGGATTGAAGACTGGGTGTTGATGATTGAAGATTGAGGATTGAGGATTGAGGATTGAGCATTGAGGACGAGGACTGACGGTTGAGGATTGAGGGTTGAGTATTGAGGATTGAGGATTGAGGACTGAGGATTGAGGATTGAGGACTGAGGATTGAGGATTGAGTATTGAGCATTGAGGATTGAAGATTGAGCACTGGGGATTGAGGATTGAAGATTGAGGATTAAGGATTGAGTATTGGGGATTGAGGATCTAAGATAGGAGATTGATTATTGAGGATTGAAGATTGAGGATTGAGGATTGAGGATTGAGAATTGAGAATTGAGGATGAGGACTGAGGTTTGAGGATTGAGGTTTGAGGAATGAGGATTCAGGATTGAGGATTGAGGAGTGAGGATTGAGGATTGAGTGTTGAAGATTGAGGAATGATGACTGAGGATTGAGGATTGAGGATTGAGGTTTGAGGATTGAGATTTGAGGAATGAGGATTCAGGATTGATGATTGAGGATTGAGGACTGAGCATTGAGGATTTAAGGTTGAGGACTGGGGATTGAGGATTGAAGATTGAGGATTAAGGATTGAGGATTGGGGTTGGCGATCTAGGATTGGAGATTGATTATTGAGGTTTGAAGATTGAGGATTGAGGATTGAGGATTGAGAATTGAGAATTGAGGATGAGGACTGAGGGTTGAGGATTGAGGGTTGAAAATGGAGGATTCAGGATTGAGGATTGAGGATTCAGAATCAGGGCTGGGGGTTGAGGATTGATGTTTGAGTATTGAATCCTGAGAATTCAGGATATTCTATTGAGTATTGAGAATTGAGGATTGATGGTTGAGTATTGAGGATTGAGGATTGAGGGTAGAGGATTGATTATTGAAGATTGAGTGTTGTTGATTGAGGATGGAGGATTGAGGATTGAGGATTCAGAATTGAGGATTGAAAATTGAGTATTGAGTATTGAAGATTGAGGATTGAGGATTGAGGCTGAGGATTGAGGATTGAGGATTGAAGATTGAGGATTGGGGACTGAGGATTGAAGATTGAGGATTAGGGATTGAGGACTGAGGATTGAGGATTGAGGATTGAGGATTGAAGATTCAGTATTGAGGATCGAAGATTGAGAATTGAGGATTGAGGATTGAACATTGAGGACTGAGTGTTGAGGGTTGAGTGATGAAAATTGATGTTTGTGTATAGAGGTTGGAAGATTGCACATTGAGTATTGAGTATTGAAAACTGTGAATTGTGGATATTCTATTGAGGATTGAGGATTGACAACTGATCGTTGAGGACTGTGGGCTGAAGATTGAGGATTCAGGATTGAGGATTCAGAATTCAGGTTTGAGGACCGAGGATTGAGGATTGAAGATTGAGTATTGAGGATTGAAGATTGGAGATTGAGGATTGAGGATTGAGGATTGAGGATTGAGGATTCAGAATTGAGGGCTGAGGGTTGAGGATTGATGTTTGAAGACTGAGGACTGAGCATTGAGGATTGAGAATTGAGGATTGAGGATTGAGGATTGAAGATTGAGGATTGGGTATTGAGGATTGAAGAATGAGGGTTGGGGATTGAGGATTGGGGATTGAGGATTGGGGATTGAGGATTGAAGATTGAGTGTTGAGGATTGAAGACTGACGATTGAGTATTGAGGATTGAGGATTGAGGATTGAGGATTGAGGATTGAAGATTGAGTATTGACGATTGAAGATTGAGGGTTGAGGATTGAGGATTGAGGACTGAGGATCGAAGATTGAGGATTGGGGACTGAGTGTTGAGGGTTGAGTGATGAGAATTGATGTTTGTGAATAGAGATTTGAAGATTGCAGTTTGAGTATTGAGTATTGAAAACTGTGAATTGAGGATATTCTATTGAGGATTGGGAATGACAACTGATTGTTGAGGACTGATGGCTGAAGATTGAGGATTTCGGATTGAGGATTCAGAATTGAGGTTTGAGGACAGAGGATTGAGGATTGATGACTGAGTATTGACGATTGAAGATTGAAGATTGAGGATTGAGGATTGAGGATCGTGGATTGAGGATTGAGGACTGAGGATTGAGGATTGAGAATTGAGGATTGAGGATTGAGGATTGAAGATTGAGGATTGGGTATTGATGATTGAAGAATGAGGATTGAGGATTGAGGATTGTGGATTGAGTATTGAAACATGAGAATTCAGGATATTCTATTGAGTATTGAGAATTGAGTATTGATGGTTGACTATTGAGGATTGATTGTTGAGGGTTGTGTGTTGAGTATTGAGGATTGAGGATTGAGGATTGAGGATTGAGGATGGAGGATTGAAGATTGAGTATTGAGGGTTGAAGATTGAGGATTGCAGATAGAAGATTGACTACTGAGGATTGAAGATTGAGGATTGAGGATTGTGGATTGAGGATTGAAGATTGAGTATTGATGATAGAGGATTGGGGATTGAGGATTGACGATTGAGCATTGAGGATAGAGTATTGAGGATTGCAGAATGAGGATTGAGGATTGAGGATTGAAGAATGAGGATTGAGGATTGAGAATTGAGGATTGATGAGTGAGGATTGAGGATTGAGGATTGAGGATTGAGGATTGAGCATTGAAGATTGAGTATTGAGGATTGAAGACTGATGATTGTGTATTGAGAATTCAGGATTGATGGTTGAGCATTGAGGATTGAAGGTTGAGGTTTGTGTGTTGAATGTTGAGGATTGAGGATTTCAGGATTGAGGATTTAGGATTGAAGATTGAGTATTGAGGATTGAAGATTGCGGATTGCGGATTGAGGATTGAGGATTGAGGACTGAGGATTGAGGATTGAGGATTGAGCATTGAGGGTTTAAGATTGAGGACTGGGGTTGAGGATTGAAGATTGAGGATTCAGGATTGAGGATTGGGGATTGGGGATCTAGGATTGGAGATTGAGGATTGACGATTGAGGATTGAAGATTGAGGACTGAGTGTTGAGGTTTGGGTGATGAGAATTGATGTCTGTGTATTGAGATTTGAAGATTGAAGATTGGGGATTGAGTATTGAAATCTGATAATTCAGGATATTCTGTTGAGTATTGAGAATTGAGCATTGATGGTTGAGGTCTGAGGATTGAAGATTGAGGATTCAGGATTGAGGATTCAGAATTGAGTTTTGAGGACTGAGGATTGAGGATTGAAGATTGAGTATTGAGGATTGAAGATAGAAGATTGAGGATTGAGGTTTGAGGACTGAAGATTGAGGATTGATGATTGAGGATTGAGGATTGAGGATTGTGGATTGAGGATTGAGGACTGAGGATTGAGGATTGAGAATTGAGGATTGAGGGTTGTGGATTGAGGACGACGACTGAGGGATGAGTATTGATGCTTGAGGTCTGAGGATTGAGGACTGAGGATTGCGAATTGAGGATTGAGGATTGAAGATTGAGGATTGGGTATTAAGGGTTGAAGAATGAGGATTGAGGATTGAGTATTAAGGATTGAGGATTGAAGATTGAGTATTGAGGATTGAAGATTGAGGACTGAGGATTGAAGATGGAGTGTTGAGTATTGAAGATTGAGGATTGAGGATTGAGGATTGAGGATTGAGGATTAAGGATTGAAGATAGAGGATTGAGGATTGAGGATTGATTGTTGAGTATTGGGGATTGAAGTTGAGTGTTGTGTGTTGAATATTGAGGATTGAGGATTTCAGGATTGAGGATTGAGGATTGAAGGTTGAGTATTGAGGGTTGAAGATTGAGGATTGCGGATTGAGGATTGAGGATTGAGGATTGAGGATTGAAGATTGAAGATTGAGTTTTGAGGATTGAAGATTGAGGATTGAGGATTGAGGATTGAGGATTGAGGATTGAAGATTGATGATAGAGGATTGAGGATTGAGGTTTGACGATTGAGGATTGAGGATTGAGTATTGAAGATTGAGGATTGAGGTTTGACGATTGAGGATTGAGGATTGAGTATTGAAGATTGAGGACTGAGTGTTGAGGTTTGAGTGATGGGAATTGATGTTTGTGGATAGAGATTTGAAGATTGCATATTGAGTATTAAGTATTGAAAACTGTGAATTGAGGATTTTCTATTCAGTATTGAGGATTGACAGCTGATTGTTGAGGACTGAGGGCTGAAGATTGAGGATTCAGGATTGAGGATTCAGAATTGAGGTTTGAGGACAGAGGATTGAGGATTGATGACTCAGTATTGAGAATTGAAGATTGAAGATTGAGGATTGAGGATTGAGGATTGTGGATTGAGGATTCAGGACTGAGGATTGAGGATTGAGAATTGAGGATTGAGGGTTGTGGATTGAGGACGACGACTGAGGGATGAGTATTGATGCTTGAGGTCTGAGGATTGAGGACTGAGGATTGCGAATTCAGGATTGAGGATTGAAGATTGAGGATTGGGTATTAAGGGTTGAAGAATGAGGATTGAGGATTGAGTATTAAGGATTGAGGATTGAAGATTGAGTATTCAGGATTGAAGATTGAGGACTGAGGATTGAAGATGGAGTGTTGAGTATTGAAGATTGAGGATTGAGGATTGAGGATTGAGGATTGAGGATTGAGGATTGAAGATTGAGGATTGAGGATTGAGGATTGATGGTTGAGTATTGGGGATTGAAGTTTGAGTGTTGTGTGTTGAATATTGAGGATTGAGGATTTCAGGATTGAGGATTGGGGATTGAAGGTTGAGTATTGAGGGTTGAAGATTGCGGATTGCGGATTGAGGATTGAGGATTGAGGATTGAGGATTGAAGATTGAAGATTGAGTTTTGAGGATTGAAGATTGAGGATTGAGGATTGAGGATTGAGGATTGAGGATTGAAGATTGATGACAGAGGATTGAGGATTGAGGTTTGACGATTGAGGATTGAGGATTGAGGATTGAAGATTGAGGACTGTGTGTTGAGGGTTGAGTGATGAGAATTGTTGTTTGTGGATTGAGATTTGAAAATTGAAGATTGGGGATTGAGTATTGAAAACTGAGGATGCAGGATATTCTGTTGAGTATTGAGAATTGAGCATTGATGGTTGAGGTCTGAGGATTGAAGATTGAGGATTCAGGATTGAGGATTCAGAATTGAGGTTTGAGGACTGAGGATTGAGGATTGAAGATTGAGTATTGAGAATTGAAGATAGAAGATTAAGGATTGAGGATTAAGGTTTGAGGATTGAGGATTGAGGATGAGGGCTGAGGGCTGTGGATTGATGTTTGAGGACTGAGGACTGAGGATTGAGGATTGAGGACTGAGAATTGCGGATTGAGGATTGAGGATTGAGGACTGAGGATTGAGGATTGAGGATTGAGCATTGAGGATTTAAGATTGAGGACTGGGGATTGAGGATTGAAGATTGAGGATTAAGGATTGAGGATTGGGGATTGGGGATCTAGGATTGGAGATTGATTATTGAGGATTGAAGATTGAGGATTGAGGATTGAGGATTGAGAATTGAGAATTGAGGATGAGGACTGAGGGTTGAGGATTGAGGATTGAAAATTGAGGATTGAGGATTGAGGAATGAGGATTGAGGATTCAGGATTGAGGATGAAGGCTGATGGTTGAGGATTGATGTTTGAGGACTGAAGACTGCGAATTGAGGATTGAGAATTGAGGATTGAGGATTGAGTATTGAAGATTGAGGATTGGGGATTGAGGATTGAAGATTGAGTGTTGAGGATTGAAGATTGAGGATTGAGGATTGAAGATTGAGTGTTGGGGATTGAAGAATGACGGTTGAGTATTGAGAATTGAGGATTGATGGTTGAGTATTGAGGATTGAAGCTTGAGGGTTGTGTGTTGAATATTGAGGATTGAGGATTTCAGGATTGAGGATTGAGTATTGAGGATTGAAGATTGAGGATTGCGGATTAAGGATTGAGGATTGAGGGTTGAGGATTGAAGATTGAAGATTGTGTATTGAGGATTAAAGATTGAGGATTGAGGATTGAGGATTGAGGATTGAGGTTTGAGGATTGATGATAGAGGATTGGGGATTGAGGATTGATGATTGAGGATTGACGATTGAGGATTGAAGATTGAGGACTGAGTGTTGAGGTTTGAGTGATGAGAATTGATGTCTGTGTATTGAGATTTGAAGATTGAAGATTGGGGATTGAGTATTGAAAACTGAGAATTCAGGATATTCTGTTGAGTATTGAGAATTGAGCATTGATGGTTGAGGTCTGACGATTGAAGATTGAGGATTCAGGATTGAGGATTCAGAATTGAGTTTTGAGGACTGAGGATTGAGGATTGAAGATTGAGTATTGAGGATTGAAGGTAGAAGATTGAGGATTGAGGTTTGAGGATTGAAGATTGAGGATTGATGATTGAGGATTGAGGATTGAGGATTGTGGATTGAGGATTGAGGACTGAAGATTGAGGATTGAGAATTGAGGATTGAGGGTTGTGGATTGAGGACGACGACTGAGGGATGAGTATTGATGCTTGAGGTCTGAGGATTGAGGACTGAGGATTGCGAATTGAGGATTGAGGATTGAAGATTGAGGATTGGGTATTAAGGGTTGAAGAATGAGGATTGAGGATTGAGTATTAAGGATTGAGGATTGAAGATTGAGTATTGAGGATTGAAGATTGAGGACTGAGGATTGAAGATGGAGTGTTGAGTATTGAAGATTGAGGATTGAGGATTGAGGATTGAGGATTGAGGATTGAGGATTGAGGATTGAAGATAGAGGATTGAGGATTGAGGATTGATGGTTGAGTATTGGGGATTGAAGTTTGAGTGTTGTGTGTTGAATATTGAGGATTGAGGATTTCAGGATTGAGGATTGAGGATTGAAGGTTGAGTATTGAGGGATGAAGATTGAGGATTGCGGATTGAGGATTGAGGATTGAGGATTGAGGATTGAAGATTGAAGATTGAGTTTTGAGGATTGAAGATTGAGGATTGAGGATTGAGGATTGAAGATTGAGGATTGAAGATTGATGATAGAGGATTGAGGATTGAGGTTTGACGATTGAGGATTGAGGATTGAGGATTGAAGATTGAGGACTGAGTGTTGAGGTTTGAGTGATGGGAATTGATGTTTGTGGATAGAGATTTGAAGATTGCATATTGAGTATTAAGTATTGAAAACTGTGAATTGAGGATTTTCTATTCAGGATTGAGGATTGGCAGCTGATTGTTGAGGACTGAGGGCTGAAGATTGAGGATTCAGGATTGAGGATTCAGAATTGAGGTTTGAGGACAGAGGATTGAGGATTGATGACTCAGTATTGAGAATTGAAGATTGAAGATTGAGGATTGAGGATTGAGGATTGTGGATTGAGGATTGAGGACTGAGGATTGAGGATTGAGGATTGAGGATTGAGGGTTGTGGATTGAGGACGACGACTGAGGGATGAGTATTGATGCTTGAGGTCTGAGGATTGAGGACTGAGGATTGCGAATTGAGGATTGAGGATTGAAGATTGAGGATTGGGTATTAAGGGTTGAAGAATGAGGATTGAGGATTGAGTATTAAGGATTGAGGATTGAAGATTGAGTATTGAGGATTGAAGATTGAGGACTGAGGATTGAGGATTGAGGATTGGGGATTGAAGATTGATGATAGAGGATTGAGGATTGAGGTTTGACGATTGAGGATTGAGGATTGAGGATTGAAGATTGAGGACTGTGTGTTGAGGGTTGAGTGATGAGAATTGATGTTTGTGGATTGAGATTTGAAAATTGAAGATTGGGGATTGAGTATTGAAAACTGAGGATGCAGGATATTCTGTTGAGTATTGAGAATTGAGCATTGATGGTTGAGGTCTGAGGATTGAAGATTGAGGATTCAGGACTGAGGATTCAGAGTTGAGGTTTGAGGACTGAGGATTGAGGATTGAAGATTGAGTATTCAGAATTGAAGATAGAAGATTAAGGATTGAGGATTAAGGTTTGAGGATTGACGATTGAGGATGAGGGCTGAGGGCTGAGGATTGATGTTTGAGGACTGAGGACTGAGGATTGAAGATTGAGTATTGTGGATTGAAGATTGAGGGTTGAGGATTGAGGATTGAGGACTGAGGATCGAAGATTGAGGATTTGGGACTGAGTGTTGAGGGTTGAGTGATGAGAATTGATGTTTGTGAATAGAGATTTTAAGATTGCAGTTTGAGTATTGAGTATTGAAAACTGTGAATTGAGGATATTCTATTGAGGATTGGGAATGACAACTGATTGTTGAGGACTGAGGGCTGAAGATTGAGGATTTCGGATTGAGGATTCAGAATTGAGGTTTGAGGACAGAGGATTGAGGATTGATGACTGAGTATTGAGGATTGAAGATTGAAGATTGAGGATTGAGGATTGAGGATTGTGGATTGAGGATTGAGGACTGAGGATTGAGGATTGAGAATTGAGGATTGAGGATTGAGGATTGAAGATTGAGGATTGGGTATTGAAGATTGAAGAATGAGGTTTGAGGATTGAGGATTGGGGATTGAGTATTGAATATTGAGTGTTGAGGATTGAAGACTGACGATTGAGTATTGATGATTGAGGATTGAGGATTGAGGATTGTGGATTGAATATTGAGTGTTGAGGATTGAAGACTGACGATTGAGTATTGATGATTGAGGATTGAGGATTGAGGATTGTGGATTGAAGATTGAGTATTGAGGATTGAAGATTGAGGATTGAGGATTGAGGATTGAGGATTGAGGATTGAGGCCGTGGACTGAGGGTTGAGTATTGATGTTTGATGTCTGACGATTGAGGATTGAGGATTGAGGATTGAGAATTGAGGATCGAGGATTGAGGATTGAGGACTGAAGATTGAGTGTTGAGGATTGAAAACTGACGATTGAGTATTGAGGATTGAGCATTGAGGATTGAGGATTGAGGATTGAAGATTGAGTATTGAGAATTGAAGACTGATGGTTGAGTATTGAGAATTCAGGATTGATGGTTGAGCATTGAGGATTGAATGTTGAGGGTTGTGTGTTGAATGTTGAGGATTGAGGATTTCAGGATTGAGGATTTAGGATTGAAGATTGAGTACTGAGGATTGAAGATTGCGGATTGCGGATTGAGGATTGTGGATTGAGGATTGAGGATTGAGGATTGAGGATTGAGCATTGAGGATTTAAGATTGAGGACTGGGGATTGAGGATTGAAGATTGAGGATTAAGGATTGAGGATTGGGGATTGGGGATCTAGGATTGGAGATTGATTATTGAGGATTGAAGATTGAGGATTGAGGATTGAGGATTGAGAATTGAGAATTGAGGATGAGGACTGAGGGTTGAGGATTGAGGATTGAAAATTGAGGATTGAGGATTGAGGAATGAGGATTGAGGATTGAGGATTGAGGATGAAGGCTGATGGTTGAGGATTGATGTTTGAGGACTGAAGACTGCGAATTGAGGATTGAGAATTGAGGATTGAGGATTGGGTATTGAAGATTGAGGATTGGGGATTGAGGATTGAAGATTGAGTGTTGAGGATTGAAGATTGAGGATTGAGGATTGAAGATTGAGTGTTGGGGATTGAAGAATGACGGTTGAGTATTGAGAATTGAGGATTGATGGTTGAGTATTGAGGATTGAAGCTTGAGGGTTGTGTGTTGAATATTGAGGATTGAGGATTTCAGGATTGAGGATTGAGGATTGAGGATTGAGTATTGAGGATTGAAGATTGAGGATTGCGGATTAAGGATTGAGGATTGAGGGTTGAGGATTCAAGATTGAAGATTGTGTATTGAGGATTAAAGATTGAGGATTGAGGATTGAGGATTGAGGATTGAGGTTTGAGGATTGATGATAGAGGATTGGGGATTGAGGATTGACGATTGAGGATTGACGATTGAGGATTGAAGATTGAGGACTGAGTGTTGAGGTTTGAGTGATGAGAATTGATGTCTGTGTATTGAGATTTGAAGATTGAAGATTGGGGATTGAGTATTGAAAACTGAGAATCCAGGATATTCTGTTGAGTATTGAGAATTGAGCATTGATGGTTGAGGTCTGAGGATTGAAGATTGAGGATTCAGGATTGAGGATTCAGAATTGAGTTTTGAGGACTGAGGATTGAGGATTGAAGATTGAGTATTGAGGATTGAAGATAGAAGATTGAGGATTGAGGTTTTAGGATTGAAGATTGAGGATTGATTATTGAGGATTGAGGACTGAGCATTGAGGATTTAAGGTTGAGGACTGGGGATTGAGGATTGAAGATTGAGGATTAAGGATTGAGGATTGGGGTTGGCGATCTAGGATTGGAGATTGATTATTGAGGTTTGAAGATTGAGGATTGAGGATTGAGGATTGAGAATTGAGAATTGAGGATGAGGACTGAGGGTTGAGGATTGAGGGTTGAAAATGGAGGATTCAGGATTGAGGATTGAGGATTCATAATCAGGGCTGGGGGTTGAGGATTGATGTTTGAGTATTGAATCCTGAGAATTCAGGATATTCTATTGAGTATTGAGAATTGAGGATTGTTGGTTGAGTATTGAGGATTGAGGATTGAGGATAGAGGATTGATTATTGAAGATTGAGTGTTGTTGATTGAGGATTGAGGATTGAGGATTGAGGATTCAGAATTGAGGATTGAAAATTGAGTATTGAGGATTGAAGATTGAGGATTGAGGATTGAGGCTGAGGATTGAGGATTGAGGATTGAAGATTGAGGAGTGGGGACTGAGGATTGAAGATTGAGGATTAGGGATTGAGGATTGAGGATTGAGGATTGAGGATTGAGGATTGAAGATTCAGTATTGAGGATCGAAGATTGAGAATTGAGGATTGAGGATTGAACATTGAGGACTGAGTGTTGAGGGTTGAGTGATGAAAATTGATGTTTGTGTATAGAGGTTGGAAGATTGCAGATTGAGTATTGAGTATTGAAAGCTGTGAATTGTGGATATTCTATTGAGGATTGAGGATTGACAACTGATTGTTGAGGACTGTGGGCTGAAGATTGAGGATTCAGGATTGAGGATTCAGAATTGAGGTTTGAGGACCGAGGATTGAGGATTGAAGATTGAGTATTGAGGATTGAAGATTGGAGATTGAGGATTGAGGATTGAGGATTGAGGATTGAGGATTCAGAATTGAGGGCTGAGGGTTGAGGATTGATGTTTGAAGACTGAGGACTGAGCATTGAGGATTGAGAATTGAGGATTGAGGATTGAGGATTGAAGATTGAGGATTGGGTATTGAGGATTGAAGAATGAGGGTTGGGGATTGAGGATTGGGGATTAAGGATTGGGGATTGAGGATTGAAGATTGAGTGTTGAGGATTGAAGACTGACGATTGAGTATTGAGGATTGAGGATTGAGGATTGAGGATTGAGGATTGAAGATTGAGTATTGAGGATTGAAAATTGAGGATTGAGGATTGAGGATTGAGGATTGAGGATTGAGGATTGAAGATTGGGGATTTGGGACTGAGTGTTGACGGTTAAGTGATGAGAATTGATGCTTGTGGATAGAGAATTGAAGATTGCAGATTGAGTATTGAGTATTGAAAACTGTGAATTGATGATATTCTATTGGGGATTGAGGATTGACAACTGATTGTTGAGGACTGAGGGCTGAAGAATGAGGATTCAGGATTGAGGATTCAGGATTGAGCTTTGAGGACTGAGGATTGAGGGTTGAAGATTGAGGATTGAGGATTGAGGACCGAAGATTGAGGATTGAGGGTTGTGGATTGAGGACGAGGACTGAGGGTTGAGTATTGATGTTTGAGGTCTGAAGATTGAGGATTGAGGATTGAGAATTGAGGATCGAGGATTGAGGATTGAAGAATGAGGATTGAGGATTGAGGATTGAGGATTGAGTATTGACGATTGAGTGTTGAGGATTGAAGACTGATGATTGAGTATTGAGAATTGAGGATTGATGGTTGAGTATTGATGATAGAGGATTGGGGTTTGAGGATTGAGGATTGAGGATTGAGGATTGAGTATTCATGATAGAGGATTGGGGTTTGAGGATTGACGATTGAGCATTGAGGATTGAGTATTGAGGATTGCAGAATGAGGATTGAGGATTGAGGATTGAAGAATAAGGATTGAGGATTGAGGATTGCGTATTCAAGATTGTGGATTGCGGATTGAGGATTGAGGATTGAGGGTTGAGGTTTGCAGATAGAAGATTGAGTATGAGGATTGAAGGTTGAGGATTGAGGATTGAGGATTGAGGATTTAGGATTGAGTATTGATGATAGAGGATTGGGGTTTGAGGATTGACGATTGAGCATTGAGGATTGAGTATTGAGGATTGCAGAATGAGGATTGAGGATTGAGGATTGAGGTTTGAGGACTGAGAATTGAGGGTCCAGGATTGAGGATTGAGGATTGACGCTTGAGGATTGAGGATTGAGGATGGAGGATTGAAGAGAGTGGACTGAGTGTTGAGAATTGAGTGTTGAGAATTGATGTTTGAGGATTGAGATTTGATTATTGAATACTGTGGATTGAGTACTGAAACATGAGAATTCAGGATATTCTATTGAGTATTGAGAATTGAGTATTGATGGTTGAGTATTGAGGATTGAAGACTGACGATTGAGTATTGAGGATTGAGGATTGAGGATTGAGGATTGAGGATTGAAGATTGAAGATTGAGAATTGAGGATTGAGGATCGAGCATTGAGGGTTTAAGATAGAGGACTGGGGATTGAGGATTGAAGATTGAGGATTAAGGATTGAGGATGGGGATTGGGGATCTATAATTGGAGATTGATTATTGAGAATTGAAGATTGAGGATTGAGGATTGAGGATTGAGAATTGAGAATTGAGGATGAGGACTGAGGGTTGAGGATTGAGGATTGAAAATTGAGGTTTGAGGATTGAGGAACAAGGATTGAGGATTGAGGATTGAGGATGAAGCCTGACGGTTGAGGATTGATGTTTGAGGACTGAAGACTGCGGATTGAGGATTGAGAATTGAGGATTGAGGATTGAGGATTGAAGATTGAGGATTGGGGATTGAGGATTGAAGATTGAGTGTTGAGGATTGAAGATTGAGGATTGAGGATTGAAGATTGAGTGTTGAGGATTGAAGACTGACGATTGAGTATTGAGAATTGAGGATTGACGATTGAGTATTGAGGATTGAGGATTGAGGATTGAGGATTGAGGATTGAAGATTGAGTATTGAGGATTGAGGTTTGAGGAATGAGGATTGAGGATTGAGTAATGAGGATTGATGATTTAGGATTGAAGATTCAGTATTGAGGATTGAAGATTGAGAATTGAGGATTGAGGATTGAACATTGAGGACTGAGTGTTGAGGGTTGAGTGATGGGAATTGATGTTTGTGGATAGAGATTTGAAGATTGCAGATTGAGTATTTAGTATTGAAAACTGTGAATTGAGGATTTTCTATTGAGGATTGAGGATTGACAACTGATTGTTGAGGACTGAGGGCTGAAGATTGAGGATTCAGGATTGAGGATTCAGAATTGAGGTTTGAGGGTTGTGGATTGAGGACGACGACTGAGGGATGAGTATTGATGCTTGAGGTCTGAGGATTGAGGGCTGAGGATTGCGAATTGAGGATTGAGGATTGAAGATTGAGGATTGGGTATTAAGGGTTGAAGAATGAGGATTGAGGATTGAGTATTAAGGATTGAGGATTGAAGATTGAGTATTGAGGATTGAAGATTGAGGATTGAGGATTGAAGATGGAGTGTTGAGTATTGAAGATTGAGGATTGAGGATTGAGGATTGAGGATTGAGGATTGAGGATTGAAGATTGAGGATTGAGGATTGAGGATTGATGGTTGAGTATTGGGGATTGAAGTTTGAGGGTTGTGTGTTGAATATTGAGGATTGAGGATTTCAGGATTGAGGATTGAGGATTGAAGGTTGAGTATTGAGGGTTGAAGATTGAGGATCGCGGATTGGGGATTGAGAATTGATGTTTGTGGATTGAGATGTGAAGATTGAAGATTCGGGATTGAGTATTGAATACTGAGAATTCAGGATATTCTGTTGAGTATTGAGAATTGGGCATTGATGGTGGAGTTTTGAGGATTGACGGTTGAGGGTTGAGTGTTGAATATTGAGGATTGAGGATTTTAGGATTGAGGATTGAGTATTGAACATTGAGGATTCGGAATTGAGGTATGGGGACTGAGGATTGAGGGTTGAGAATTGAGGATTGAGAATTGACGCTTGAGGATAGAGGATTGAGGATGGAAGATTGAAGAGAGAGGCCTGAGTGTTGAGGATTGAGTGTTGAGAATTGATGTTTGAGGATAGAGTTTTGATTATTGAGTATTGTGGATTGAGTATTGAAACATGAGAATTCAGGATATTCTATTGAGTATTGAGAATTGAGGATTGATGGTTGAGTATTGAGGATTGATGGTTGAGGGATGTGTTTTGAATATTGGGGATTGAGGATTGAGGATTGAGGATTGAGGGTTGAACATTGAGGATTGAGGATCGAGGATTGAAGATTGAGGATTGGGTATTGAGGATTGAACATTGAGGATTGAGGATTGAGGATCGAGGATTGAGGATTGAGGATTGAGGATTGAAGATTGAATATTGATGATTGAAGATTGAGGATTGAGGATTGAGGGTAGTGGATTGAGGACGAGGACTGAGGGTTGAGTATTGATGTTTGAGGTCTGAGGATTTCAGGATTGAGGATTGTGAATTGAGGATTTAGGATTGAGGATTGAAGATTAAGGATTGGGTATTGAGGATTGAAGAATGAGGATTGAGGATTGAGGATTGAAGATTGAGGATTCGGGATTGTGGATTGAGGATTGAGGATTGAAGATTGAGGATTGGGGACTGAGTGTTGAGTGTTGAGTGATGAGAATTGATGTTTGTGGATAGAGATTTGAAGATTGCAGATTGAGTATTGCGTATGGAAAACTCTGAACTGAGGAGATTCTATTGAGGATTGAGGATTGACAACTGATTGTTGAGGACTGAGGGCTGAAGATTGAGGATTCAGGATTGAGGATTCGGAATTGAGGTTTGAGGACTGAGGATTGAGGGTTGAGGTATGAGGATTGAGGATTGATGATTGAGGATTGAAGTTTGAAGTTTGCGTATTGATGATTGAAGATTTCGGATTGATTATTAAGGGTTGAGGACTGAGGGCGAGGACTGAGGGTTGAGGATTGAGGACTGAGGTTTGAGGATTGAGGATTGAGCATTGAGGATTGTAGATTGAGGACTAGGGATTGAGGATTGAAGATTGAGGATTAAGGATTGAGGATTGGGGATTGGGGATCTAGGATTGGAGATTGATTATTGAGGATTGAAGATTGAGGGTTGAGGATTGAGGATCGAGAATTGGGAATTGAAGATTGAGGATTGAGGATTGAGGATTGAGGATTGAGGATTGAAGATTGAGGATTGGGGATTGAGGATTGTCGATTGAGGATTGAGTATTGAGGATTGAGAATTGAGGATTGAGGATTGAAGATTGAGTATTGAGGATTGACGGTTGAGGATTGAGAATTGTGGTTTGAGGGTTGACGATGAGGGCTGAGGGTTGACGATTGAGGATTGTGGACTGAGGACTGAGGATTGAGTGTTGAGGACTGAGGGTTGAGGATTGAGGATTGAGGATTGAGGATTGAGGATGAGGGCTGAGGTTTGAGGTTTGAGGTTTGAGTGTTGAATCGTGAGAATTCAGGATATTCTATTGAGTATTATGGATTGAGGACTGAGGATTGAGGATTGAGGATTGAGGATGAGAGCTGAGCGTTGAGGACTGAGGTTTGAGGACTGTGGACTGAGGATTGAGGATTGAGAATTGAGGATTGAGGATTGAGTATTGAAGATTGAGAATTGAGGATTGAAAGTTGAGGATTGAGGAATGAGGATTGAGGATTGAGGATGAGGGCTGAGGGTTGATGGTTGAGGTGTTAGGACTGAGGACTGAGGATTGAGGATTGAGAATTGAGGATTTAGGATTGAGGATTGAAGATTGAGGATTGGGTATTGAGGATTGAAGAATGAGGATTTCAGGATTGAGGATTGAGAATTGAGGATTTAGGATTGAGGATTGAAGATTGAGGATTGGGTATTGAGGATTGAAGAATGAGGATTGAGGATTGAGGATTGAGGATTGAAGATTGAGGATTGGGGATTGTGGATTGAGGATTGAGGATTGAAGATTGAGGACTGGGGACCGAGTGTTGAGGGTTGAGTGATGAGAATTGATGTTTGCGGATAGAGATTTGAAGATTACAGATTGAGTATTGCGTATGGAAAGCTCTGAACTGAGGAGATTCTACTGAGGATTGAGGATTGACAACTGATTGTTGAGGTCTGAGGGCTGAAGGTTGAGGTTTCAGGATTGAGGATTCAGGATTGTGGTTTGAGGACTGAGGATTGAGGTATGAGGATTGAGGATTGAGGATTGAGGATTGAGGATTGAGGATTGAAGATTGAGGATTGAGGATTGAGGGTTGAACATTGAGGATTGAGGATCGAGGATTGAAGATTGAGGATTGGGTATTGAGGATTGAGCATTGAGGATTGAGGATTGAGGATCGAGGATTGAGGATTGAGGATTGAAGATTGAATATTGATGATTGAAGATTGAGGATTGAGGATTGAGGGTAGTGGATTGAGGACGAGGACTGAGGGTTGAGTATTGATGTTTGAGGTCTGAGGATTTCAGGATTGAGGATTGTGAATTGAGGATTTAGGATTGAGGATTGAAGATTAAGGATTGGGTATTGAGGATTGAAGAATGAGGATTGAGGATTGAGGATTGAAGATTGAGGATTCGGGATTGTGGATTGAGGATTGAGGATTGAAGATTGAGGATTGGGGACTGAGTGTTGAGTGTTGAGTGATGAGAATTGATGTTTGTGGATAGAGATTTGAAGATTGCAGATTGAGTATTGCGTATGGAAAACTCTGAACTGAGGAGATTCTATTGAGGATTGAGGATTGACAACTGATTGTTGAGGACTGAGGGCTGAAGATTGAGGATTCAGGATTGAGGATTCGGAATTGAGGTTTGAGGACTGAGGATTGAGGGTTGAGGTATGAGGATTGAGGATTGATGATTGAGGATTGAAGTTTGAAGTTTGCGTATTGATGATTGAAGATTTCGGATTGATTATTAAGGGTTGAGGACTGAGGGCGAGGACTGAGGGTTGAGGATTGAGGACTGAGGTTTGAGGATTGAGGATTGAGCATTGAGGATTGTAGATTGAGGACTAGGGATTGAGGATTGAAGATTGAGGATTAAGGATTGAGGATTGGGGATTGGGGATCTAGGATTGGAGATTGATTATTGAGGATTGAAGATTGAGGGTTGAGGATTGAGGATCGAGAATTGGGAATTGAAGATTGAGGATTGAGGATTGAGGATTGAGGATTGAGGATTGAAGATTGAGGATTGGGGATTGAGGATTGTCGATTGAGGATTGAGTATTGAGGATTGAGAATTGAGGATTGAGGATTGAAGATTGAGTATTGAGGATTGACGGTTGAGGATTGAGAATTGTGGTTTGAGGGTTGACGATGAGGGCTGAGGGTTGACGATTGAGGATTGTGGACTGAGGACTGAGGATTGAGTGTTGAGGACTGAGGGTTGAGGATTGAGGATTGAGGATTGAGGATTGAGGATGAGGGCTGAGGTTTGAGGTTTGAGGTTTGAGTGTTGAATCGTGAGAATTCAGGATATTCTATTGAGTATTGTGGATTGAGGACTGAGGATTGAGGATTGAGGATTGAGGATGAGAGCTGAGCGTTGAGGACTGAGGTTTGAGGACTGTGGACTGAGGATTGAGGATTGAGAATTGAGGATTGAGGATTGAGTATTGAAGATTGAGAATTGAGGATTGAAAGTTGAGGATTGAGGAATGAGGATTGAGGATTGAGGATGAGGGCTGAGGGTTGATGGTTGAGGTGTTAGGACTGAGGACTGAGGATTGAGGATTGAGAATTGAGGATTTAGGATTGAGGATTGAAGATTGAGGATTGGGTATTGAGGATTGAAGAATGAGGATTGAGGATTGAGGATTGAGGATTGAAGATTGAGGATTGGGGATTGTGGATTGATGATTGAGGATTGAGGATTCATGATAGAGGATAGGGGATTTAGGATTGACGATTGAGGATTGAGGATTGAGGGTTGAAGATTGAGGACTGAGTGTTGAGGGTTGAGTGATGAGAATTGATGTTTGTGGATTGAGATTCGAAGATTGAAGATTAGGGATTGAGTATTGAAAACTGAGAATTCAGGATATTCTGTTGAGTATTGAGAATTGAGCATTGATGGTTGAGTATTGAGGATTGATGGTTGAGGGTTGAGTGTTGAATATTGAGGATTGAGGATTTTAGGTTTGAGGATTGAGTATTGAAGGTTGAGGATTCGGAATTGAGGTTTGATGACTGATGATTGAGGGTTGAGAATTTAGAATTGAGGATTGACGCTTGAGGATAGAGGATTGAGGATGGAAGATTGAAGAGAGAGGCTTGAGTGTTGAGGATTGAGTGTTGAGAATTGATGTTTGAGGATTGAGACTTGATTATTGAGTATTGTGGATTGAGTATTGAAACATGAGAATTCAGGATATTCTATTGAGTATTGAGAATTGAGGGTTGATGGTTGAGTATTGAGAATTGATGGTTGAGGGTTGTGTGTTGAATATTGAGGATTGAAGATTGAGGGTTTAGGATTGAGGATCGAGAATTGGGAATTGAAGATTGAGGATTGAGGAATGAGGATTGAGGATTGAGGATTGAAGATTGAGGATTGGCGATTGAGGATTGTCGATTGAGGATTGAGTATTGAGGATTGAGAATTGAGGATTGAGGATTGAAGATTGAGTATTGAGGATTGAAGATTGAGTATTGAGGATTGACGGTTGAGGATTGAGAATTGAGGTTTGAGGATTGACGATGAGGGCTGAGGGTTGAGGATTGAGGATTGAGGACTGAGGACTGAGGATTGAGTGTTGAGGATTGAGTGTTGAGGATTGAGGATTGAGGATTGAGGACTGAGGATGAGAGCAGAGGTTTGAGGTTTGAGGTTTGAGTGTTGAATCGTGAGAATTCAGGATATTCTATTGAGTATTGTGGATTGAGGACTGAGGATTGAGGATTGAGGATTGAGGATGAGAGCTGAGCGTTGAGGATTGAGGTTTGAGGACTGTGGACTGAGGATTGAGGATTGAGAATTGAGGATTGAGGATTGAGTATTGAAGATTGAGAATTGAGGATTGAAGATTGAGGATTCAGTATTGAGGATTCGGGATTGAGGTTTGTGGTCTGAGAATTGAGGGTTGAGGATTGAGAATTGAGGATTGACGCTTGAGGATTGAGGATTGAGGATGGAGGATTGAAGAGAGAGGACTGATTGTTGAAGATTGAGTGTTGAGAATTGATGTTTGAGGATTGAGATTTGATTTTTGAATATTGTGGATTGAGTATTGAACCATGAGAATTCAGGATATTCCATTGAGTATTGAGAATTGAGGATTGATGGTTAAGTATTGAGAATTGATGGTTGAGGGTTGTGTGTTGAATATTGAGGATTGAGTATTGAGGATTGAGGATTGAGGATTGAGGATTGAAGACTGGGTGTTGATGATTGAAGATTGAGGATTGAGGATTGAGGATTGAGCATTGAGGACGAGGACTGACGGTTGAGGATTGAGGGTTGAGTATTGAGGATTGAGGATTGAGGACTGAGGATTGAGGATTGAGGACTGAGGATTGAGGATTGAGTATTGAGCATTGAGGATTGAAGATTGAGCACTGGGGATTGAGGATTGAAGATTGAGGATTAAGGATTGAGTATTGGGGATTGAGGATCTAAGATAGGAGATTGATTATTGAGGATTGAAGATTGAGGATTGAGGATTGAGGATTGAAGATTGAGGATTGAGGATTGAGGATTGTGGATTGAGGATTGAGGACTGAGGATTGAGGATTGAGAATTGAGGATTGAGGGTTGTGGATTGAGGACGACGACTGAGGGATGAGTATTGATGCTTGAGGTCTGAGGATTGAGGACTGAGGATTGCGAATTCAGGATTCAGGATTGAAGATTGAGGATTGGGTATTAAGGGTTGAAGAATGAGGATTGAGGATTGAGTATTAAGGATTGAGGATTGAAGATTGAGTATTGAGGATTGAAGATTGAGGACTGAGGATTGAAGATGGAGTGTTGAGTATTGAAGATTGAGGATTGAGGATTGAGGATTGAGGATTGAGGATTGAGGATTGAAGATTGAGGATTGAGGATTGAGGATTGATGGTTGAGTATTGGGGATTGAAGTTTGAGTGTTGTGTGTTGAATATTGAGGATTGAGGATTTCAGGATTGAGGATTGGGGATTGAAGGTTGAGTATTGAGGGTTGAAGATTGCGGATTGCGGATTGAGGATTGAGGATTGAGGATTGAGGATTGAAGATTGAAGATTGAGTTTTGAGGATTGAAGATTGAGGATTGAGGATTGAGGATTGAGGATTGAGGATTGAAGATTGATGATAGAGGATTGAGGATTGAGGTTTGACGATTGAGGATTGAGGATTGAGGATTGAAGATTGAGGACTGTGTGTTGAGGGTTGAGTGATGAGAATTGTTGTTTGTGGATTGAGATTTGAAAATTGAAGATTGGGGATTGAGTATTGAAATCTGAGGATGCAGGATATTCTGTTGAGTACTGAGAATTGAGCATTGATGGTTGAGGTCTGAGGATTGAAGATTGAGGATTCAGGATAGAGGATTCAGAATTGAGGTTTGAGGACTGAGGATTGAGGATTGAAGATTGAGTATTGAGAATTGAAGATAGAAGATTAAGGATTGAGGATTAAGGTTTGAGGATTGAGGATTGAGGATGAGGGCTGAGGGCTGTGGATTGATGTTTGAGGACTGAGGACTGAGGATTGAGGATTGAGGATTGAGAATTGAGGATTGAGGATTGAGGTTTGAAGATTGAGGATTGGGTATAGAGGATTGAAGAATGAGGATTGGGGATTGAGGATTGGGGATAGAGGATTGAAGATTGAGTGTTGAGGATTGAAGACTGACGATTGAGTATTGAGGATTGAGCATTGAGGATTGAGGATTGAGGATTGAAGATTGAGTATTGAGGATTGAAGACTGATGGTTGAGTATTGAGAATTCAAGATTGATGGTTGAGCATTGAGGATTGAATGTTGAGGGTTGTGTGTTGAATGTTGAGGATTGAGGATTTCAGGATTGAGGATTTAGGATTGAAGATTGAGTACTGAGGATTGAAGATTGCGGATTGCGGATTGCGGATTGAGGATTGAGGATTGAGGACTGAGGATTGAGGATTGAGGATTGAGCATTGAGGATTTAAGATTGAGGACTGGGGATTGAGGATTGAAGATTGAGGATTAAGGATTGAGGATTGGGGATTGGGGATCTAGGATTGGAGATTGATTATTGAGGATTGAAGATTGAGGATTGAGGATTGAGGATTGATAATTGAGAATTGAGGATGAGGACTGAGGGTTGAGGATTGAGGATTGAAAATTGAGGATTGAGGATTGAGGAATGAGGATTGAGGATTCAGGATTGAGGATGAAGGCTGATGGTTGAGGATTGATGTTTGAGGACTGAAGACTGCGAATTGAGGATTGAGAATTGAGGATTGAGGATTGAGTATTGAAGATTGAGGATTGGGGATTGAGGATTGAAGATTGAGTGTTGAGGATTGAAGATTGAGGATTGAGGATTGAAGATTGAGTGTTGGGGATTGAAGAATGACGGTTGAGTATTGAGAATTGAGGATTGATGGTTGAGTATTGAGGATTGAAGCTTGAGGGTTGTGTGTTGAATATTGAGGATTGAGGATTTCAGGATTGAGGATTGAGGATTGAGGATTGAGTATTGAGGATTGAAGATTGAGGATTGCGGATTAAGGATTGAGGATTGAGGGTTGAGGATTGAAGATTGAAGATTGTGTATTGAGGATTAAAGATTGAGGATTGAGGATTGAGGATTGAGGGTTGACGATTGAGGATTGAAGATTGAGGACTGAGTGTTGAGGTTTGAGTGATGAGAATTGATGTCTGTGTATTGAGATTTGAAGATTGAAGATTGGGGATTGAGTATTGAAAACTGAGAATTCAGGATATTCTGTTGAGTATTGAGAATTGAGCATTGATGGTTGAGGTCTGAGGATTGAAGATTGAGGATTCAGGATTGAGGATTCAGAATTGAGTTTTGAGGACTGAGGATTGAGGATTGAAGATTGAGTATTGAGGATTGAAGATAGAAGATTGAGGATTGAGGTTTGAGGATTGAAGATTGAGGATTGAGGATTGAGTGTTGTGGATTGAGGACGAGGACTGAGGGTTGAGTATTGATGTTTGAGGTCTGAATATTGAGGATTGAGGATTGAGGATTGAGGATTGAGGATTGAGGATTGTGGACTGGGGATTGAGGATTGAGAATTGAGAATTAAGGATGAGGACTGAGGGTTGAGGATTGAGGTTTGAGGAATGATGACTGAGGATTGAGGATTGAGGATTGAGGTTTGAGGATTGAGATTTGAGGAATGAGGATTCAGGATTGATGATTGAGGATTGAGGACTGAGCATTGAGGATTTAAGGTTGAGGACTGGGGATTGAGGATTGAAGATTGAGGATTAAGGATTGAGGATTGGGGTTGGCGATCTAGGATTGGAGATTGATTATTGAAGTTTGAAGATTGAGGATTGAGGATTGAGGATTGAGAATTGAGAATTGAGGATGAGGACTGAGGGTTGAGGATTGAGGGTTGAAAATGGAGGATTCAGGATTGAGGATTGAGGATTCAGAATCAGGGCTGGGGGTTGAGGATTGATGTTTGAGTATTGAATCCTGAGAATTCAGGATATTCTATTGAGTATTGAGAATTGAGGATTGTTGGTTGAGTATTGAGGATTGAGGATTGAGGATAGAGGATTGATTATTGAAGATTGAGTGTTGTTGATTGAGGATTGAGGATTGAGGATTGAGGATTGAGTATTCATGATAGAGGATTGGGGTTTGAGGATTGACGATTGAGCATTGAGGATTGAGTATTGAGGATTGCAGAATGAGGATTGAGGATTGAGGATTGAAGAATAAGGATTGAGGATTGAGGATTGCGAATTCAAGATTGTGGATTGCGGATTGAGGATTGAGGATTGAGGATTGAGGTTTGCAGATAGAAGATTGAGTACTGAGGATTGAAGGTTGAGGATTGAGGATTGAGGATTGAGGATTGAGGATTGAGTATTGATGATAGAGGATTGGGGTTTGAGGATTGACGATTGAGCATTGAGGATTGAGTATTGAGGATTGCAGAATGAGGATTGAGGATTGAGGATTGAGGTTTGAGGACTGAGAATTGAGGGTCCAGGATTGAGGATTGAGGATTGACGCTTGAGGATTGAGGATTGAGGATGGAGGATTGAAGAGAGTGGACTGAGTGTTGAGAATTGAGTGTTGAGAATTGATGTTTGAGGATTGAGATTTGATTATTGAATATTGTGTATTGAGTATTGAACCATGAGAATTCAGGATATTCTATTGAGTATTGAGAATTGAGCGTTGATGGTTGAGTATTGAGGATTGATGGTTGAGGGTTGTGTGCTGAATATTGAGGATTGAGAATTGAGGATTGAGGATTGAGGATGGAGGGTTGAAGAGAGAGGACTGAGTGTTGAGGATTGAGTGTTGAGAATTGACGTTTGTGGATGGAGACTTGAAGATTGAAGATCGAGGATTGAGTATTGAAAACTGAGAATTCAGTATATTCTATTGAGTATTGAGAATTGAGGATTGATGATTCAGTATTGAGGATTGATGGTTGAGGGTTGTGTATTGAATATTGGGGATTGAGGAATGGGGATTGAGGATTGAGGAATGAGGATTGAAAATTGAGTATTGATGATTGAAGATTGAGGACTGAGGATTGAGGGTTGAGGAATGAGGACGAGGACTGACGGTTGAGGATTGAGGTTTGAATATTGACGATTGAGGATTGAGGACTGAGGATTGAGAATTGAGGATTGAAGATTGAGGACTGAGTGTTGAGGGTTGAGTGATGAGCATTGATGTTTGTAGATTGAGATTTGAAAATTGAAGATTGGGGATTGAGTGCTGAAAACTGTGAATTGAGGATATTCTATTGAGGACTGAGGATTGACAATTGATTGTTGCGGACTGAGGGATGAAGATTGAGGATTCAGGATTGAGGATTCGGGATTGAGGTTTGACGACTGAGGATTGAGGGTTGAGGACTGAGGATTGAGTATTGACGCTTGAGGATAGAGGATTTATGATGGAAGATTGAAGAGAGAGGACTGAGTGTTGAGGATTTCGTGTTGAGAATTGATGTTTGAGGATTGAGATTTGATTATTGAATACTGTGGATTGAGTACTGAAACATGAGAATTCAGGATATTCTATTGAGTATTGAGAATTGAGTATTGATGGTTGAGTATTGAGGATTGAAGACTGACGATTGAGTATTGAGGATTGAGGATTGAGGATTGAGGATTGAGGATTGAAGATTGAAGATTGAGAATTGAGGATTGAGGATTGAGCATTGAGGATTTAAGATTGAGGACTGGGGATTGAGGATTGAAGATTGAGGATTAAGGATTGAGGATGGGGATTGGGGATCTAGGATTGGAGATTGATTATTGAGGATTGAAGATTGAGGATTGAGGATTGAGGATTGAGAATTGAGAATTGAGGATGAGGACTGAGGGTTGAGGATTGAGGATTGAAAATTGAGGATTGAGGATTGAGGAACAAGGATTGAGGATTGAGGATTGAGGATGAAGCCTGACGGTTGAGGATTGATGTTTGAGGACTGAAGACTGCGGATTGAGGATTGAGAATTGAGGATTGAGGATTGAGGATTGAAGATTGAGGATTGGGGATTGAGGATTGAAGATTGAGTGTTGAGGATTGAAGATTGAGGATTGAGGATTGAAGATTGAGTGTTGAGGATTGAAGACTGACGATTGAGTATTGAGAATTGAGGATTGACGATTGAGTATTGAGGATTGAGGATTGAGGATTGAGGATTGAGGATTGAAGATTGAGTATTGAGGATTGAGGTTTGAGGAATGAGGATTGAGGATTGAGTAATGAGGATTGATGATTTAGGATTGAAGATTCAGTATTGAGGATTGAAGATTGAGAATTGAGGATTGAGGATTGAACATTGAGGACTGAGTGTTGAGGGTTGAGTGATGGGAATTGATGTTTGTGGATAGAGATTTGAAGATTGCAGATTGAGTATTTAGTATTGAAAACTGTGAATCGAGGATTTTCTATTGAGGATTGAGGATTGACAACTGATTGTTGAGGACTGAGGGCTGAAGATTGAGGATTCAGGATTGAGGATTCAGAATTGAGGTTTGAGGGTTGTGGATTGAGGACGACGACTGAGGGATGAGTATTGATGCTTGAGGTCTGAGGATTGAGGATTGAGGATTGCGAATTGAGGATTGAGGATTGAAGATTGAGGATTGGGTATTAAGGGTTGAAGAATGAGGATTGAGGATTGAGTATTAAGGATTGAGGATTGAAGATTGAGTTTTGAGGATTGAAGATTGAGGATTGAGGATTGAAGATGGAGTGTTGAGTATTGAAGATTGAGGATTGAGGATTGAGGATTGAGGATTGAGGACTGAGGATTGAAGATTGAGGATTGAGGATTGAGGATTGATAGTTGAGTATTGGGGATTGAAGTTTGAGGGTTGTGTGTTGAATATTGAGGATTGAGGATTTCAGGATTGAGGATTGAGGATTGAAGGTTGAGTATTGAGGGTTGAAGGTTGAGGATCGCGGATTGAGGATTGAGAATTGATGTTTGTGGATTGAGATTTGAAGATTGAAGATTCGGGATTGAGTATTGAATACTGAGAATTCAGGATATTCTGTTGAGTATTGAGAATTGGGCATTGATGGTTGAGTTTTGAGGATTGACGGTTGAGGGTTGAGTGTTGAATATTGAGGATTGAGGATTTTAGGATTGAGGATTGAGTATTGAAGATTGAGGATTCGGAATTGAGGTATGGGGACTGAGGATTGAGGGTTGAGAATTGAGGATTGAGAATTGACGCTTGAGGATAGAGGATTGAGGATGGAAGATTGAAGAGAGAGGCCTGAGTGTTGAGGATTGAGTGTTGAGAATTTATGTTTGAGGATAGAGTTTTGATTATTGAGTGTTGTGGATTGAGTATTGAAACATGAGAATTCAGGATATTCTATTGAGTATTGAGAATTGAGGATTGATGGTTGAGCATTGAGGATTGATGGTTGAGGGATGTGTTTTGAATATTGGGGATTGAGGATTGAGGATTGAGGATTGAGGATTGAGGATTGAAGATTGAGTGTTGAGTACTGAAGATTGAGGATTGAGGATTGCGGATTCAGGATTGAGGATTGAGGATTGAAGATTGAGGATTGGGGATTGAGGATTGACAATTGAGGATTGAGTATTGAGGACTGAGAATTGAGGATTGAGGATTAACGATTGAGTATTGAGGATTGAAGATTGATGTATTGAGGATTGAGGATTGAAGATTGAGGACTGACTGTTGAGGGTTGAGTGATGAGAATTGATGTTTGTGGTTTGACATTTGAAGATTGAAGGATGTGGTTTGAGTATTGAAAACTGTGAATTGAGGATATTCTATTGAGGATTGATGATTGACAATTGATTGTTGAGGACTGAAGGCTGAAGATTGAGGATTCAGTATTGAGGATTCGGGATTGAGGTTTGTGGACTGAGAATTGAGGGTTGAGGATTGAGAATTGAGGATTGACGCTTGAGGATTGAGGATTGAGGATGGAGGATTGAAGAGAGAGGACTGATTGTTGAGGATTGAGTGTTGAGAATTGATGTTTGAGGATTGAGATTTGATCATTGAACATTGTGGATTGAGTATTGAACCATGAGAATTCAGGATATTCCATTGAGTATTGAGAATTGAGGATTGATGGTTGAGTATTGAGAATTGATGGTTGAGGGTTGTGTGTTGAATATTGAGGATTGAGTATTGAGGATTGAGGATTGAGGATTGAGGATTGAAGACTGGGTGTTGATGATTGAGGATTGAGGATTGAGGATTGAGGATTGAAGATTGAGGATTGGGTATTGAGGATTGAACATTGAGGATTGAGGATTGAGGATCGAGGATTGAGGATTGAGGATTGAAGATTGAATATTGATGATTGAAGATTGCGGATTGAGGATTGAGGGTAGTGGATTGAGGACGAGGACTGAGGGTTGAGTATTGATGTTTGAGGTCTGAGGATTTCAGGATTGAGGATTGAGAATTGAGGATTTAGGATTGAGGATTGAAGATTGAGGATTGGGTATTGAGGATTGAAGAATGAGGATTGAGGATTGAGGATTGAGGATTGAAGATTGAGGATTGGGGATTGTGGATTGAGGATTGAGGATTGAAGATTGAGGACTGGGGACCGAGTGTTGAGGGTTGAGTGATGAGAATTGATGTTTGCGGATAGAGATTTGAAGATTGCAGATTGAGTATTGCGTATGGAAAGCTCTGAACTGAGGAGATTCTACTGAGGATTGAGGATTGACAACTGATTGTTGAGGACTGAGGGCTGAAGGTTGAGGTTTCAGGATTGAGGATTCAGGATTGTGGTTTGAGGACTGAGGATTGAGGTATGAGGATTGAGGATTGAGGATTGAGGATTGAGGATGAGGGCTGAGGGCTGTGGATTGATGTTTGAGGACTGAGGACTGAGGATTGAGGATTGAGGATTGAGAATTGAGGATTGAGGATTGAGGTTTGAAGATTGAGGATTGGGTATAGAGGATTGAAGAATGAGGATTGGGGATTGAGGATTGGGGATAGAGGATTGAAGATTGAGTGTTGAGGATTGAAGACTGGCGATTGAGTATTGAGGATTGAGGATTGAGTATTGAGGATTGAGGATTGAGGATTGAGGATTGAGGATTGAGGATTGAAGATTGAGTATTGAGGATAGAGGTTTGAGGAATGAGGATTGAGGATTGAGTAATGAGGATTGATGATTTAGGATTGAAGATTCAGTATTGAGGATTGAAGATTGAGAATTGAGGATTGAGGATTGAACATTGAGGACTGAGTGTTGAGGGTTGAGTGATGGGAATTGATGTTTGTGGATAGAGATTTGAAGATTGCAGATTGAGTATTTAGTATTGAAAACTGTGAATCGAGGATTTTCTATTGAGGATTGAGGATTGACAACTGATTGTTGAGGACTGAGGGCTGAAGATTGAGGATTCAGGATTGAGGATTCAGAATTGAGGTTTGAGGGTTGTGGATTGAGGACGACGACTGAGGGATGAGTATTGATGCTTGAGGTCTGAGGATTGAGGATTGAGGATTGCGAATTGAGGATTGAGGATTGAAGATTGAGGATTGGGTATTAAGGGTTGAAGAATGAGGATTGAGGATTGAGTATTAAGGATTGAGGATTGAAGATTGAGTATTGAGGATTGAAGATTGAGGATTGAGGATTGAAGATGGAGTGTTGAGTATTGAAGATTGAGGATTGAGGATTGAGGATTGAGGATTGAGGACTGAGGATTGAAGATTGAGGATTGAGGATTGAGGATTGATAGTTGAGTACTGGGGATTGAAGTTTGAGGGTTGTGTGTTGAATATTGAGGATTGAGGATTTCAGGATTGAGGATTGAGGATTGAAGGTTGAGTATTGAGGGTTGAAGGTTGAGGATCGCGGATTGAGGATTGAGAATTGATGTTTGTGGATTGAGATTTGAAGATTGAAGATTCGGGATTGAGTATTGAAACATGAGAATTCAGGATATTCTATTGAGTATTGAGAATTGAGGATTGATGGTTGAGCATTGAGGATTGATGGTTGAGGGATGTGTTTTGAATATTGGGGATTGAGGATTGAGGATTGAGGATTGAGGATTGAGGATTGAAGATTGAGTGTTGAGTACTGAAGATTGAGGATTGAGGATTGCGGATTCAGGATTGAGGATTGAGGATTGAAGATTGAGGATTGGGGATTGAGGATTGACAATTGAGGATTGAGTATTGAGGACTGAGAATTGAGGATTGAGGATTAACGATTGAGTATTGAGGATTGAAGATTGATGTATTGAGGATTGAGGATTGAAGATTGAGGACTGACTGTTGAGGGTTGAGTGATGAGAATTGATGTTTGTGGTTTGACATTTGAAGATTGAAGGATGTGGTTTGAGTATTGAAAACTGTGAATTGAGGATATTCTATTGAGGATTGATGATTGACAATTGATTGTTGAGGACTGAAGGCTGAAGATTGAGGATTCAGTATTGAGGATTCGGGATTGAGGTTTGTGGACTGAGAATTGAGGGTTGAGGATTGAGAATTGAGGATTGACGCTTGAGGATTGAGGATTGAGGATGGAGGATTGAAGAGAGAGGACTGATTGTTGAGGATTGAGTGTTGAGAATTGACGTTTGAGGATTGAGATTTGATCATTGAACATTGTGGATTGAGTATTGAACCATGAGAATTCAGGATATTCCATTGAGTATTGAGAATTGAGGATTGATGGTTGAGTATTGAGAATTGATGGTTGAGGGTTGTGTGTTGAATATTGAGGATTGAGTATTGAGGATTGAGGATTGAGGATTGAGGATTGAAGACTGGGTGTTGATGATTGAGGATTGAGGATTGAGGATTGAGGATTGAAGATTGAGGATTGGGTATTGAGGATTGAACATTGAGGATTGAGAATTGACGCTTGAGGATAGAGGATTGAGGATGGAAGATTGAAGAGAGAGGCCTGAGTGTTGAGGATTGAGTGTTGAGAATTTATGTTTGAGGATAGAGTTTTGATTATTGAGTGTTGTGGATTGAGTATTGAAACATGAGAATTCAGGATATTCTATTGAGTATTGAGAATTGAGGATTGATGGTTGAGCATTGAGGATTGATGGTTGAGGGATGTGTTTTGAATATTGGGGATTGAGGATTGAGGATTGAGGATTGAGGATTGAGGATTGAAGATTGAGTGTTGAGTACTGAAGATTGAGGATTGAGGATTGCGGATTCAGGATTGAGGATTGAGGATTGAAGATTGAGGATTGGGGATTGAGGATTGACAATTGAGGATTGAGTATTGAGGACTGAGAATTGAGGATTGAGGATTAACGATTGAGTATTGAGGATTGAAGATTGATGTATTGAGGATTGAGGATTGAAGATTGAGGACTGACTGTTGAGGGTTGAGTGATGAGAATTGATGTTTGTGGTTTGACATTTGAAGATTGAAGGATGTGGTTTGAGTATTGAAAACTGTGAATTGAGGATATTCTATTGAGGATTGATGATTGACAATTGATTGTTGAGGACTGAAGGCTGAAGATTGAGGATTCAGTATTGAGGATTCGGGATTGAGGTTTGTGGACTGAGAATTGAGGGTTGAGGATTGAGAATTGAGGATTGACGCTTGAGGATTGAGGATTGAGGATGGAGGATTGAAGAGAGAGGACTGATTGTTGAGGATTGAGTGTTGAGAATTGATGTTTGAGGATTGAGATTTGATCATTGAACATTGTGGATTGAGTATTGAACCATGAGAATTCAGGATATTCCATTGAGTATTGAGAATTGAGGATTGATGGTTGAGTATTGAGAATTGATGGTTGAGGGTTGTGTGTTGAATATTGAGGATTGAGTATTGAGGATTGAGGTTTGAGGACTGAGGATTGAGGTATGAGGATTGAGGATTGAGGATTGAGGATTGAGGATTGAGGATTGAAGATTGAGGATTGAGGATTGAGGGTTGAACATTGAGGATTGAGGATCGAGGATTGAAGATTGAGGATTGGGTATTGAGGATTGAACATTGAGGATTGAGGATTGAGGATCGAGGATTGAGGATTGAGGATTGAAGATTGAATATTGATGATTGAAGATTGAGGATTGAGGATTGAGGGTAGTGGATTGAGGACGAGGACTGAGGGTTGAGTATTGATGTTTGAGGTCTGAGGATTTCAGGATTGAGGATTGTGAATTGAGGATTTAGGATTGAGGATTGAAGATTAAGGATTGGGTATTGAGGATTGAAGAATGAGGATTGAGGATTGAGGATTGAAGATTGAGGATTCGGGATTGTGGATTGAGGATTGAGGATTGAAGATTGAGGATTGGGGACTGAGTGTTGAGTGTTGAGTGATGAGAATTGATGTTTGTGGATAGAGATTTGAAGATTGCAGATTGAGTATTGCGTATGGAAAACTCTGAACTGAGGAGATTCTATTGAGGATTGAGGATTGACAACTGATTGTTGAGGACTGAGGGCTGAAGATTGAGGATTCAGGATTGAGGATTCGGAATTGAGGTTTGAGGACTGAGGATTGAGGGTTGAGGTATGAGGATTGAGGATTGATGATTGAGGATTGAAGTTTGAAGTTTGCGTATTGATGATTGAAGATTTCGGATTGATTATTAAGGGTTGAGGACTGAGGGCGAGGACTGAGGGTTGAGGATTGAGGACTGAGGTTTGAGGATTGAGGATTGAGCATTGAGGATTGTAGATTGAGGACTAGGGATTGAGGATTGAAGATTGAGGATTAAGGATTGAGGATTGGGGATTGGGGATCTAGGATTGGAGATTGATTATTGAGGATTGAAGATTGAGGGTTGAGGATTGAGGATCGAGAATTGGGAATTGAAGATTGAGGATTGAGGATTGAGGATTGAGGATTGAGGATTGAAGATTGAGGATTGGGGATTGAGGATTGTCGATTGAGGATTGAGTATTGAGGATTGAGAATTGAGGATTGAGGATTGAAGATTGAGTATTGAGGATTGACGGTTGAGGATTGAGAATTGTGGTTTGAGGGTTGACGATGAGGGCTGAGGGTTGACGATTGAGGATTGTGGACTGAGGACTGAGGATTGAGTGTTGAGGACTGAGGGTTGAGGATTGAGGATTGAGGATTGAGGATTGAGGATGAGGGCTGAGGTTTGAGGTTTGAGGTTTGAGTGTTGAATCGTGAGAATTCAGGATATTCTATTGAGTATTGTGGATTGAGGACTGAGGATTGAGGATTGAGGATTGAGGATGAGAGCTGAACGTTGAGGACTGAGGTTTGAGGACTGTGGACTGAGGATTGAGGATTGAGAATTGAGGATTGAGGATTGAGTATTGAAGATTGAGAATTGAGGATTGAAAGTTGAGGATTGAGGAATGAGGATTGAGGATTGAGGATGAGGGCTGAGGGTTGATGGTTGAAGTGTTAGGACTGAGGACTGAGGATTGAGGATTGAGAATTGAGGATTTAGGATTGAGGATTGAAGATTGAGGATTGGGTATTGAGGATTGAAGAATGAGGATTGAGGATTGAGGATTGAGGATTGAAGATTGAGGATTGGGGATTGTGGATTGATGATTGAGGATTGAGGATTCATGATAGAGGATAGGGGATTTAGGATTGACGATTGAGGATTGAGGATTGAGGGTTGAAGATTGAGGACTGAGTGTTGAGGGTTGAGTGATGAGAATTGATGTTTGTGGATTGAGATTCGAAGATTGAAGATTAGGGATTGAGTATTGAAAACTGAGAATTCAGGATATTCTGTTGAGTATTGAGAATTGAGCATTGATGGTTGAGTATTGAGGATTGATGGTTGAGGGTTGAGTGTTGAATATTGAGGATTGAGGATTTTAGGTTTGAGGATTGAGTATTGAAGGTTGAGGATTCGGAATTGAGGTTTGATGACTGATGATTGAGGGTTGAGAATTTAGAATTGAGGATTGACGCTTGAGGATAGAGGATTGAGGATGGAAGATTGAAGAGAGAGGCTTGAGTGTTGAGGATTGAGTGTTGAGAATTGATGTTTGAGGATTGAGACTTGATTATTGAGTATTGTGGATTGAGTATTGAAACATGAGAATTCAGGATATTCTATTGAGTATTGAGAATTGAGGGTTGATGGTTGAGTATTGAGAATTGATGGTTGAGGGTTGTGTGTTGAATATTGAGGATTGAAGATTGAGGGTTTAGGATTGAGGATCGAGAATTGGGAATTGAAGATTGAGGATTGAGGAATGAGGATTGAGGATTGAGGATTGAAGATTGAGGATTGGCGATTGAGGATTGTCGATTGAGGATTGAGTATTGAGGATTGAGAATTGAGGATTGAGGATTGAAGATTGAGTATTGAGGATTGAAGATTGAGTATTGAGGATTGACGGTTGAGGATTGAGAATTGAGGTTTGAGGATTGACGATGAGGGCTGAGGGTTGAGGATTGAGGATTGAGGACTGAGGACTGAGGATTGAGTGTTGAGGATTGAGTGTTGAGGATTGAGGATTGAGGATTGAGGACTGAGGATGAGAGCAGAGGTTTGAGGTTTGAGGTTTGAGTGTTGAATCGTGAGAATTCAGGATATTCTATTGAGTATTGTGGATTGAGGACTGAGGATTGAGGATTGAGAATTGAGGATGAGAGCTGAGCGTTGAGGATTGAGGTTTGAGGACTGTGGACTGAGGATTGAGGATTGAGAATTGAGGATTGAGGATTGAGTATTGAAGATTGAGAATTGAGGATTGAAGATTGAGGATTCAGTATTGAGGATTCGGGATTGAGGTTTGTGGTCTGAGAATTGAGGGTTGAGGATTGAGAATTGAGGATTGACGCTTGAGGATTGAGGATTGAGGATGGAGGATTGAAGAGAGAGGACTGATTGTTGAAGATTGAGTGTTGAGAATTGATGTTTGAGGATTGAGATTTGATTTTTGAATATTGTGGATTGAGTATTGAACCATGAGAATTCAGGATATTCCATTGAGTATTGAGAATTGAGGATTGATGGTTAAGTATTGAGAATTGATGGTTGAGGGTTGTGTGTTGAATATTGAGGATTGAGTATTGAGGATTGAGGATTGAGGATTGAGGATTGAAGACTGGGTGTTGATGATTGAAGATTGAGGATTGAGGATTGAGGATTGAGCATTGAGGACGAGGACTGACGGTTGAGGATTGAGGGTTGAGTATTGAGGATTGAGGATTGAGGACTGAGGATTGAGGATTGAGGACTGAGGATTGAGGATTGAGTATTGAGCATTGAGGATTGAAGATTGAGCACTGGGGATTGAGGATTGAAGATTGAGGATTAAGGATTGAGTATTGGGGATTGAGGATCTAAGATAGGAGATTGATTATTGAGGATTGAAGATTGAGGATTGAGGATTGAGGATTGAAGATTGAGGATTGAGGATTGAGGATTGTGGATTGAGGATTGAGGACTGAGGATTGAGGATTGAGAATTGAGGATTGAGGGTTGTGGATTGAGGACGACGACTGAGGGATGAGTATTGATGCTTGAGGTCTGAGGATTGAGGACTGAGGATTGCGAATTCAGGATTCAGGATTGAAGATTGAGGATTGGGTATTAAGGGTTGAAGAATGAGGATTGAGGATTGAGTATTAAGGATTGAGGATTGAAGATTGAGTATTGAGGATTGAAGATTGAGGACTGAGGATTGAAGATGGAGTGTTGAGTATTGAAGATTGAGGATTGAGGATTGAGGATTGAGGATTGAGGATTGAGGATTGAAGATTGAGGATTGAGGATTGAGGATTGATGGTTGAGTATTGGGGATTGAAGTTTGAGTGTTGTGTGTTGAATATTGAGGATTGAGGATTTCAGGATTGAGGATTGGGGATTGAAGGTTGAGTATTGAGGGTTGAAGATTGCGGATTGCGGATTGAGGATTGAGGATTGAGGATTGAGGATTGAAGATTGAAGATTGAGTTTTGAGGATTGAAGATTGAGGATTGAGGATTGAGGATTGAGGATTGAGGATTGAAGATTGATGATAGAGGATTGAGGATTGAGGTTTGACGATTGAGGATTGAGGATTGAGGATTGAAGATTGAGGACTGTGTGTTGACGGTTGAGTGATGAGAATTGTTGTTTGTGGATTGAGATTTGAAAATTGAAGATTGGGGATTGAGTATTGAAATCTGAGGATGCAGGATATTCTGTTGAGTACTGAGAATTGAGCATTGATGGTTGAGGTCTGAGGATTGAAGATTGAGGATTCAGGATAGAGGATTCAGAATTGAGGTTTGAGGACTGAGGATTGAGGATTGAAGATTGAGTATTGAGAATTGAAGATAGAAGATTAAGGATTGAGGATTAAGGTTTGAGGATTGAGGATTGAGGATGAGGGCTGAGGGCTGTGGATTGATGTTTGAGGACTGAGGACTGAGGATTGAGGATTGAGGATTGAGAATTGAGGATTGAGGATTGAGGTTTGAAGATTGAGGATTGGGTATAGAGGATTGAAGAATGAGGATTGGGGATTGAGGATTGGGGATAGAGGATTGAAGATTGAGTGTTGAGGATTGAAGACTGACGATTGAGTATTGAGGATTGAGCATTGAGGATTGAGGATTGAGGATTGAAGATTGAGTATTGAGGATTGAAGACTGATGGTTGAGTATTGAGAATTCAAGATTGATGGTTGAGCATTGAGGATTGAATGTTGAGGGTTGTGTGTTGAATGTTGAGGATTGAGGATTTCAGGATTGAGGATTTAGGATTGAAGATTGAGTACTGAGGATTGAAGATTGCGGATTGCGGATTGCGGATTGAGGATTGAGGATTGAGGACTGAGGATTGAGGATTGAGGATTGAGCATTGAGGATTTAAGATTGAGGACTGGGGATTGAGGATTGAAGATTGAGGATTAAGGATTGAGGATTGGGGATTGGGGATCTAGGATTGGAGATTGATTATTGAGGATTGAAGATTGAGGATTGAGGATTGAGGATTGATAATTGAGAATTGAGGATGAGGACTGAGGGTTGAGGATTGAGGATTGAAAATTGAGGATTGAGGATTGAGGAATGAGGATTGAGGATTCAGGATTGAGGATGAAGGCTGATGGTTGAGGATTGATGTTTGAGGACTGAAGACTGCGAATTGAGGATTGAGAATTGAGGATTGAGGATTGAGTATTGAAGATTGAGGATTGGGGATTGAGGATTGAAGATTGAGTGTTGAGGATTGAAGATTGAGGATTGAGGATTGAAGATTGAGTGTTGGGGATTGAAGAATGACGGTTGAGTATTGAGAATTGAGGATTGATGGTTGAGTATTGAGGATTGAAGCTTGAGGGTTGTGTGTTGAATATTGAGGATTGAGGATTTCAGGATTGAGGATTGAGGATTGAGGATTGAGTATTGAGGATTGAAGATTGAGGATTGCGGATTAAGGATTGAGGATTGAGGGTTGAGGATTGAAGATTGAAGATTGTGTATTGAGGATTAAAGATTGAGGATTGAGGATTGAGGATTGAGGGTTGACGATTGAGGATTGAAGATTGAGGACTGAGTGTTGAGGTTTGAGTGATGAGAATTGATGTCTGTGTATTGAGATTTGAAGATTGAAGATTGGGGATTGAGTATTGAAAACTGAGAATTCAGGATATTCTGTTGAGTATTGAGAATTGAGCATTGATGGTTGAGGTCTGAGGATTGAAGATTGAGGATTCAGGATTGAGGATTCAGAATTGAGTTTTGAGGACTGAGGATTGAGGATTGAAGATTGAGTATTGAGGATTGAAGATAGAAGATTGAGGATTGAGGTTTGAGGATTGAAGATTGAGGATTGAGGATTGAGTGTTGTGGATTGAGGACGAGGACTGAGGGTTGAGTATTGATGTTTGAGGTCTGAATATTGAGGATTGAGGATTGAGGATTGAGGATTGAGGATTGAGGATTGTGGACTGGGGATTGAGGATTGAGAATTGAGAATTAAGGATGAGGACTGAGGGTTGAGGATTGAGGTTTGAGGAATGATGACTGAGGATTGAGGATTGAGGATTGAGGTTTGAGGATTGAGATTTGAGGAATGAGGATTCAGGATTGATGATTGAGGATTGAGGACTGAGCATTGAGGATTTAAGGTTGAGGACTGGGGATTGAGGATTGAAGATTGAGGATTAAGGATTGAGGATTGGGGTTGGCGATCTAGGATTGGAGATTGATTATTGAAGTTTGAAGATTGAGGATTGAGGATTGAGGATTGAGAATTGAGAATTGAGGATGAGGACTGAGGGTTGAGGATTGAGGGTTGAAAATGGAGGATTCAGGATTGAGGATTGAGGATTCAGAATCAGGGCTGGGGGTTGAGGATTGATGTTTGAGTATTGAATCCTGAGAATTCAGGATATTCTATTGAGTATTGAGAATTGAGGATTGTTGGTTGAGTATTGAGGATTGAGGATTGAGGATAGAGGATTGATTATTGAAGATTGAGTGTTGTTGATTGAGGATTGAGGATTGAGGATTGAGGATTGAGTATTCATGATAGAGGATTGGGGTTTGAGGATTGACGATTGAGCATTGAGGATTGAGTATTGAGGATTGCAGAATGAGGATTGAGGATTGAGGATTGAAGAATAAGGATTGAGGATTGAGGATTGCGAATTCAAGATTGTGGATTGCGGATTGAGGATTGAGGATTGAGGATTGAGGTTTGCAGATAGAAGATTGAGTACTGAGGATTGAAGGTTGAGGATTGAGGATTGAGGATTGAGGATTGAGGATTGAGTATTGATGATAGAGGATTGGGGTTTGAGGATTGACGATTGAGCATTGAGGATTGAGTATTGAGGATTGCAGAATGAGGATTGAGGATTGAGGATTGAGGTTTGAGGACTGAGAATTGAGGGTCCAGGATTGAGGATTGAGGATTGACGCTTGAGGATTGAGGATTGAGGATGGAGGATTGAAGAGAGTGGACTGAGTGTTGAGAATTGAGTGTTGAGAATTGATGTTTGAGGATTGAGATTTGATTATTGAATATTGTGTATTGAGTATTGAACCATGAGAATTCAGGATATTCTATTGAGTATTGAGAATTGAGCGTTGATGGTTGAGTATTGAGGATTGATGGTTGAGGGTTGTGTGCTGAATATTGAGGATTGAGAATTGAGGATTGAGGATTGAGGATGGAGGGTTGAAGAGAGAGGACTGAGTGTTGAGGATTGAGTGTTGAGAATTGACGTTTGTGGATGGAGACTTGAAGATTGAAGATCGAGGATTGAGTATTGAAAACTGAGAATTCAGTATATTCTATTGAGTATTGAGAATTGAGGATTGATGATTCAGTATTGAGGATTGATGGTTGAGGGTTGTGTATTGAATATTGGGGATTGAGGAATGGGGATTGAGGATTGAGGAATGAGGATTGAAAATTGAGTATTGATGATTGAAGATTGAGGACTGAGGATTGAGGGTTGAGGAATGAGGACGAGGACTGACGGTTGAGGATTGAGGTTTGAATATTGACGATTGAGGATTGAGGACTGAGGATTGAGAATTGAGGATTGAAGATTGAGGACTGAGTGTTGAGGGTTGAGTGATGAGCATTGATGTTTGTAGATTGAGATTTGAAAATTGAAGATTGGGGATTGAGTGCTGAAAACTGTGAATTGAGGATATTCTATTGAGGACTGAGGATTGACAATTGATTGTTGCGGACTGAGGGATGAAGATTGAGGATTCAGGATTGAGGATTCGGGATTGAGGTTTGACGACTGAGGATTGAGGGTTGAGGACTGAGGATTGAGTATTGACGCTTGAGGATAGAGGATTTATGATGGAAGATTGAAGAGAGAGGACTGAGTGTTGAGGATTTCGTGTTGAGAATTGATGTTTGAGGATTGAGATTTGATTATTGAATACTGTGGATTGAGTACTGAAACATGAGAATTCAGGATATTCTATTGAGTATTGAGAATTGAGTATTGATGGTTGAGTATTGAGGATTGAAGACTGACGATTGAGTATTGAGGATTGAGGATTGAGGATTGAGGATTGAGGATTGAAGATTGAAGATTGAGAATTGAGGATTGAGGATTGAGCATTGAGGATTTAAGATTGAGGACTGGGGATTGAGGATTGAAGATTGAGGATTAAGGATTGAGGATGGGGATTGGGGATCTAGGATTGGAGATTGATTATTGAGGATTGAAGATTGAGGATTGAGGATTGAGGATTGAGAATTGAGAATTGAGGATGAGGACTGAGGGTTGAGGATTGAGGATTGAAAATTGAGGATTGAGGATTGAGGAACAAGGATTGAGGATTGAGGATTGAGGATGAAGCCTGACGGTTGAGGATTGATGTTTGAGGACTGAAGACTGCGGATTGAGGATTGAGAATTGAGGATTGAGGATTGAGGATTGAAGATTGAGGATTGGGGATTGAGGATTGAAGATTGAGTGTTGAGGATTGAAGATTGAGGATTGAGGATTGAAGATTGAGTGTTGAGGATTGAAGACTGACGATTGAGTATTGAGAATTGAGGATTGACGATTGAGTATTGAGGATTGAGGATTGAGGATTGAGGATTGAGGATTGAAGATTGAGTATTGAGGATTGAGGTTTGAGGAATGAGGATTGAGGATTGAGTAATGAGGATTGATGATTTAGGATTGAAGATTCAGTATTGAGGATTGAAGATTGAGAATTGAGGATTGAGGATTGAACATTGAGGACTGAGTGTTGAGGGTTGAGTGATGGGAATTGATGTTTGTGGATAGAGATTTGAAGATTGCAGATTGAGTATTTAGTATTGAAAACTGTGAATCGAGGATTTTCTATTGAGGATTGAGGATTGACAACTGATTGTTGAGGACTGAGGGCTGAAGATTGAGGATTCAGGATTGAGGATTCAGAATTGAGGTTTGAGGGTTGTGGATTGAGGACGACGACTGAGGGATGAGTATTGATGCTTGAGGTCTGAGGATTGAGGATTGAGGATTGCGAATTGAGGATTGAGGATTGAAGATTGAGGATTGGGTATTAAGGGTTGAAGAATGAGGATTGAGGATTGAGTATTAAGGATTGAGGATTGAAGATTGAGTATTGAGGATTGAAGATTGAGGATTGAGGATTGAAGATGGAGTGTTGAGTATTGAAGATTGAGGATTGAGGATTGAGGATTGAGGATTGAGGACTGAGGATTGAAGATTGAGGATTGAGGATTGAGGATTGATAGTTGAGTATTGGGGATTGAAGTTTGAGGGTTGTGTGTTGAATATTGAGGATTGAGGATTTCAGGATTGAGGATTGAGGATTGAAGGTTGAGTATTGAGGGTTGAAGGTTGAGGATCGCGGATTGAGGATTGAGAATTGATGTTTGTGGATTGAGATTTGAAGATTGAAGATTCGGGATTGAGTATTGAATACTGAGAATTCAGGATATTCTGTTGAGTATTGAGAATTGGGCATTGATGGTTGAGTTTTGAGGATTGACGGTTGAGGGTTGAGTGTTGAATATTGAGGATTGAGGATTTTAGGATTGAGGATTGAGTATTGAAGATTGAGGATTCGGAATTGAGGTATGGGGACTGAGGATTGAGGGTTGAGAATTGAGGATTGAGAATTGACGCTTGAGGATAGAGGATTGAGGATGGAAGATTGAAGAGAGAGGCCTGAGTGTTGAGGATTGAGTGTTGAGAATTTATGTTTGAGGATAGAGTTTTGATTATTGAGTGTTGTGGATTGAGTATTGAAACATGAGAATTCAGGATATTCTATTGAGTATTGAGAATTGAGGATTGATGGTTGAGCATTGAGGATTGATGGTTGAGGGATGTGTTTTGAATATTGGGGATTGAGGATTGAGGATTGAGGATTGAGGATTGAGGATTGAAGATTGAGTGTTGAGTACTGAAGATTGAGGATTGAGGATTGCGGATTCAGGATTGAGGATTGAGGATTGAAGATTGAGGATTGGGGATTGAGGATTGACAATTGAGGATTGAGTATTGAGGACTGAGAATTGAGGATTGAGGATTAACGATTGAGTATTGAGGATTGAAGATTGATGTATTGAGGATTGAGGATTGAAGATTGAGGACTGACTGTTGAGGGTTGAGTGATGAGAATTGATGTTTGTGGTTTGACATTTGAAGATTGAAGGATGTGGTTTGAGTATTGAAAACTGTGAATTGAGGATATTCTATTGAGGATTGATGATTGACAATTGATTGTTGAGGACTGAAGGCTGAAGATTGAGGATTCAGTATTGAGGATTCGGGATTGAGGTTTGTGGACTGAGAATTGAGGGTTGAGGATTGAGAATTGAGGATTGACGCTTGAGGATTGAGGATTGAGGATGGAGGATTGAAGAGAGAGGACTGATTGTTGAGGATTGAGTGTTGAGAATTGATGTTTGAGGATTGAGATTTGATCATTGAACATTGTGGATTGAGTATTGAACCATGAGAATTCAGGATATTCCATTGAGTATTGAGAATTGAGGATTGATGGTTGAGTATTGAGAATTGATGGTTGAGGGTTGTGTGTTGAATATTGAGGATTGAGTATTGAGGATTGAGGATTGAGGATTGAGGATTGAAGACTGGGTGTTGATGATTGAGGATTGAGGATTGAGGATTGAGGATTGAAGATTGAGGATTGGGTATTGAGGATTGAACATTGAGGATTGAGGATTGAGGATCGAGGATTGAGGATTGAGGATTGAAGATTGAATATTGATGATTGAAGATTGCGGATTGAGGATTGAGGGTAGTGGATTGAGGACGAGGACTGAGGGTTGAGTATTGATGTTTGAGGTCTGAGGATTTCAGGATTGAGGATTGAGAATTGAGGATTTAGGATTGAGGATTGAAGATTGAGGATTGGGTATTGAGGATTGAAGAATGAGGATTGAGGATTGAGGATTGAGGATTGAAGATTGAGGATTGGGGATTGTGGATTGAGGATTGAGGATTGAAGATTGAGGACTGGGGACCGAGTGTTGAGGGTTGAGTGATGAGAATTGATGTTTGCGGATAGAGATTTGAAGATTGCAGATTGAGTATTGCGTATGGAAAGCTCTGAACTGAGGAGATTCTACTGAGGATTGAGGATTGACAACTGATTGTTGAGGACTGAGGGCTGAAGGTTGAGGTTTCAGGATTGAGGATTCAGGATTGTGGTTTGAGGACTGAGGATTGAGGTATGAGGATTGAGGATTGAGGATTGAGGATTGAGGATGAGGGCTGAGGGCTGTGGATTGATGTTTGAGGACTGAGGACTGAGGATTGAGGATTGAGGATTGAGAATTGAGGATTGAGGATTGAGGTTTGAAGATTGAGGATTGGGTATAGAGGATTGAAGAATGAGGATTGGGGATTGAGGATTGGGGATAGAGGATTGAAGATTGAGTGTTGAGGATTGAAGACTGGCGATTGAGTATTGAGGATTGAGGATTGAGTATTGAGGATTGAGGATTGAGGATTGAGGATTGAGGATTGAGGATTGAAGATTGAGTATTGAGGATTGAGGTTTGAGGAATGAGGATTGAGGATTGAGTAATGAGGATTGATGGTTTAGGATTGAAGATTCAGTATTGAGGATTGAAGATTGAGAATTGAGGATTGAGGATTGAACATTGAGGACTGAGTGTTGAGGGTTGAGTGATGGGAATTGATGTTTGTGGATAGAGATTTGAAGATTGCAGATTGAGTATTTAGTATTGAAAACTGTGAATCGAGGATTTTCTATTGAGGATTGAGGATTGACAACTGATTGTTGAGGACTGAGGGCTGAAGATTGAGGATTCAGGATTGAGGATTCAGAATTGAGGTTTGAGGGTTGTGGATTGAGGACGACGACTGAGGGATGAGTATTGATGCTTGAGGTCTGAGGATTGAGGATTGAGGATTGCGAATTGAGGATTGAGGATTGAAGATTGAGGATTGGGTATTAAGGGTTGAAGAATGAGGATTGAGGATTGAGTATTAAGGATTGAGGATTGAAGATTGAGTATTGAGGATTGAAGATTGAGGATTGAGGATTGAAGATGGAGTGTTGAGTATTGAAGATTGAGGATTGAGGATTGAGGATTGAGGATTGAGGACTGAGGATTGAAGATTGAGGATTGAGGATTGAGGATTGATAGTTGAGTATTGGGGATTGAAGTTTGAGGGTTGTGTGTTGAATATTGAGGATTGAGGATTTCAGGATTGAGGATTGAGGATTGAAGGTTGAGTATTGAGGGTTGAAGGTTGAGGATCGCGGATTGAGGATTGAGAATTGATGTTTGTGGATTGAGATTTGAAGATTGAAGATTCGGGATTGAGTATTGAATACTGAGAATTCAGGATATTCTGTTGAGTATTGAGAATTGGGCATTGATGGTTGAGTTTTGAGGATTGACGGTTGAGGGTTGAGTGTTGAATATTGAGGATTGAGGATTTTAGGATTGAGGATTGAGTATTGAAGATTGAGGATTCGGAATTGAGGTATGGGGACTGAGGATTGAGGGTTGAGAATTGAGGATTGAGAATTGACGCTTGAGGATAGAGGATTGAGGATGGAAGATTGAAGAGAGAGGCCTGAGTGTTGAGGATTGAGTGTTGAGAATTTATGTTTGAGGATAGAGTTTTGATTATTGAGTGTTGTGGATTGAGTATTGAAACATGAGAATTCAGGATATTCTATTGAGTATTGAGAATTGAGGATTGATGGTTGAGCATTGAGGATTGATGGTTGAGGGATGTGTTTTGAATATTGGGGATTGAGGATTGAGGATTGAGGATTGAGGATTGAGGATTGAAGATTGAGTGTTGAGTACTGAAGATTGAGGATTGAGGATTGCGGATTCAGGATTGAGGATTGAGGATTGAAGATTGAGGATTGGGGATTGAGGATTGACAATTGAGGATTGAGTATTGAGGACTGAGAATTGAGGATTGAGGATTAACGATTGAGTATTGAGGATTGAAGATTGATGTATTGAGGATTGAGGATTGAAGATTGAGGACTGACTGTTGAGGGTTGAGTGATGAGAATTGATGTTTGTGGTTTGACATTTGAAGATTGAAGGATGTGGTTTGAGTATTGAAAACTGTGAATTGAGGATATTCTATTGAGGATTGATGATTGACAATTGATTGTTGAGGACTGAAGGCTGAAGATTGAGGATTCAGTATTGAGGATTCGGGATTGAGGTTTGTGGACTGAGAATTGAGGGTTGAGGATTGAGAATTGAGGATTGACGCTTGAGGATTGAGGATTGAGGATGGAGGATTGAAGAGAGAGGACTGATTGTTGAGGATTGAGTGTTGAGAATTGATGTTTGAGGATTGAGATTTGATCATTGAACATTGTGGATTGAGTATTGAACCATGAGAATTCAGGATATTCCATTGAGTATTGAGAATTGAGGATTGATGGTTGAGTATTGAGAATTGATGGTTGAGGGTTGTGTGTTGAATATTGAGGATTGAGTATTGAGGATTGAGGATTGAGGATTGAGGATTGAAGACTGGGTGTTGATGATTGAGGATTGAGGATTGAGGATTGAGGATTGAAGATTGAGGATTGGGTATTGAGGATTGAACATTGAGGATTGAGAATTGACGCTTGAGGATAGAGGATTGAGGATGGAAGATTGAAGAGAGAGGCCTGAGTGTTGAGGATTGAGTGTTGAGAATTTATGTTTGAGGATAGAGTTTTGATTATTGAGTGTTGTGGATTGAGTATTGAAACATGAGAATTCAGGATATTCTATTGAGTATTGAGAATTGAGGATTGATGGTTGAGCATTGAGGATTGATGGTTGAGGGATGTGTTTTGAATATTGGGGATTGAGGATTGAGGATTGAGGATTGAGGATTGAGGATTGAAGATTGAGTGTTGAGTACTGAAGATTGAGGATTGAGGATTGCGGATTCAGGATTGAGGATTGAGGATTGAAGATTGAGGATTGGGGATTGAGGATTGACAATTGAGGATTGAGTATTGAGGACTGAGAATTGAGGATTGAGGATTAACGATTGAGTATTGAGGATTGAAGATTGATGTATTGAGGATTGAGGATTGAAGATTGAGGACTGACTGTTGAGGGTTGAGTGATGAGAATTGATGTTTGTGGTTTGACATTTGAAGATTGAAGGATGTGGTTTGAGTATTGAAAACTGTGAATTGAGGATATTCTATTGAGGATTGATGATTGACAATTGATTGTTGAGGACTGAAGGCTGAAGATTGAGGATTCAGTATTGAGGATTCGGGATTGAGGTTTGTGGACTGAGAATTGAGGGTTGAGGATTGAGAATTGAGGATTGACGCTTGAGGATTGAGGATTGAGGATGGAGGATTGAAGAGAGAGGACTGATTGTTGAGGATTGAGTGTTGAGAATTGATGTTTGAGGATTGAGATTTGATCATTGAACATTGTGGATTGAGTATTGAACCATGAGAATTCAGGATATTCCATTGAGTATTGAGAATTGAGGATTGATGGTTGAGTATTGAGAATTGATGGTTGAGGGTTGTGTGTTGAATATTGAGGATTGAGTATTGAGGATTGAGGATTGAGGATTGAGGATTGAAGACTGGGTGTTGATGATTGAGGATTGAGGATTGAGGATTGAGGATTGAAGATTGAGGATTGGGTATTGAGGATTGAACATTGAGGATTGAGGATTGAGGATCGAGGATTGAGGATTGAGGATTGAAGATTGAATATTGATGATTGAAGATTGCGGATTGAGGATTGAGGGTAGTGGATTGAGGACGAGGACTGAGGGTTGAGTATTGATGTTTGAGGTCTGAGGATTTCAGGATTGAGGATTGAGAATTGAGGATTTAGGATTGAGGATTGAAGATTGAGGATTGGGTATTGAGGATTGAAGAATGAGGATTGAGGATTGAGGATTGAGGATTGAAGATTGAGGATTGGGGATTGTGGATTGAGGATTGAGGATTGAAGATTGAGGACTGGGGACCGAGTGTTGAGGGTTGAGTGATGAGAATTGATGTTTGCGGATAGAGATTTGAAGATTGCAGATTGAGTATTGCGTATGGAAAGCTCTGAACTGAGGAGATTCTACTGAGGATTGAGGATTGACAACTGATTGTTGAGGACTGAGGGCTGAAGGTTGAGGTTTCAGGATTGAGGATTCAGGATTGTGGTTTGAGGACTGAGGATTGAGGTATGAGGATTGAGGATTGAGGATTGAGGATTGAGGATGAGGGCTGAGGGCTGTGGATTGATGTTTGAGGACTGAGGACTGAGGATTGAGGATTGAGGATTGAGAATTGAGGATTGAGGATTGAGGTTTGAAGATTGAGGATTGGGTATAGAGGATTGAAGAATGAGGATTGGGGATTGAGGATTGGGGATAGAGGATTGAAGATTGAGTGTTGAGGATTGAAGACTGGCGATTGAGCATTGAGGATTGAGGATTGAGTATTGAGGATTGAGGATTGAAGATTGAGTATTGTGGATTGAAGATTGAGGGTTGAGGATTGAGGATTGAGGATTGAGGATTGAGGCCGTGGACTGAGGGTTGAGTATTGATGTTTGATGTCTGACGATTGAGGATTGAGGATTGAGGATTGAGAATTGAGGATCGAGGATTGAGGATTGAGGACTGAAGATTGAGTGTTGAGGATTGAAGACTGACGATTGAGTATTGAGGATTGAGCATTGAGGATTGAGGATTGAGGATTGAAGATTGAGTATTGAGGATTGAAGACTGATGGCTGAGTATTGAGAATTCAAGATTGATGGTTGAGCATTGAGGATTGAATGTTGAGGGTTGTGTGTTGAATGTTGAGGATTGAGGATTTCAGGATTGAGGATTTAGGATTGAAGATTGAGTACTGAGGATTGAAGATTGCGGATTGCGGATTGCGGATTGAGGATTGAGGATTGAGGACTGAGGATTGAGGATTGAGGATTGGGGATTGAGGATTGAAGATTGAGTATTGAGGATTGAAGACTGATGGCTGAGTATTGAGAATTCAAGATTGATGGTTGAGCATTGAGGATTGAATGTTGAGGGTTGTGTGTTGAATATTGAGGATTGAGGATTTCAGGATTGAGGATTGAGGATTGAGGATTGAGTATTGAGGATTGAAGATTGAGGATTGCGGATTAAGGATTGAGGATTGAGGGTTGAGGATTGAAGATTGAAGATTGTGTATTGAGGATTAAAGATTGAGGATTGAGGATTGAGGATTGAGGGTTGAGGTTTGAGGATTGATGATAGAGGATTGGGGATTGAGGATTGACGATTGAGGATTGACGATTGAGGATTGAAGATTGAGGACTGAGTGTTGAGGTTTGAGTGATGAGAATTGATGTCTGTGTATTGAGATTTGAAGATTGAAGATTGGGGATTGAGTATTGAAAACTGAGAATTCAGGATATTCTATTGAGGATTGAGGATTGACAATTGATTGTTGCGGACTGAGGGATGAAGATTGAGGATTCTGGATTGAGGATTCGGAATTGAGGATTGAGGATTGAGGATTGAGGTTTGAGGATTGAGGTTTGAGGAATGAGGATTCAGGATTGATGATTGAGGATTGAGGACTGAGCATTGAGGATTTAAGATTGAGGACTGGGGATTGAGGATTGAAGATTGAGGATTAAGGATTGAGGATTGGGGTTGGCGATCTAGGATTGGAGATTGATTATTGAGGATTGAAGATTGAGGATTGAGGATTGAGGATTGAGAATTGAGAATTGAGGATGAGGACTGAGGGTTGAGGATTGAGGGTTGAAAATGGAGGATTCAGGATTGAGGATTGAGGATTCAGAATCAGGGCTGGGGGTTGAGGATTGATGTTTGAGTATTGAATCCTGAGAATTCAGGATATTCTATTGAGTATTGAGAATTGAGGATTGATGGTTGAGTATTGAGGATTGAGGATTGAGGATAAAGGATTGATTATTGAAGATTGAGTGTTGTTGATTGAGGATTGAGGATTGAGGATTGAGGATTCAGAATTGAGGATTGAAAATTGAGTATTGAGGATTGAAGATTGAGGATTGAGGATTGAGGCTGAGGATTGAGGATTGAGGATTGAAGATTGAGGATTGGGGACTGAGGATTGAAGATTGAGGAATAGGGATTGAGGATTGAGTATTGAGGATTGAGGATGGAGGATTGCAGATTCAGTATTGAGGATCGAAGATTCAGAATTGAGGATTGAGGATTGAACATTGAGGACTGAGTGTTGAGGGTTGAGTGATGAAAATAGATGTTTGTGTATAGAGGTTGGAAGATTGCAGATTGAGTATTGAGTATTGAAAACTGTGAATTGTGGATATTCTATTGAGGATTGAGGATTGACAACTGATTGTTGAGGACTGTGGGCTGAAGATTGAGGATTCAGGATTGAGGATTCAGAATTGAGGTTTGAGGACCGAGGATTGAGGATTGAAGATTGAGTATTGGGGATTGAAGATTGGAGATTGAGGATTGAGGATTGATGATTGAGGATTGAGGATTGAGGATTGAGGATTGAGGACTGAGTGTTGAGGGTTGAGTGATGAGAATTGATGTTTGTGGATTGAGATTTGAAGATTGAAGATTGGGGATTGAGTATTGAAAACTGAGAATTCAGGATATTCTGTTGAGTATTGAGAATTGAGCATTGTTGGTTGAGGTCTGAGGATTGAATATTGAGGATTCAGAATTGAGGGCTGAGGGTTGAGGATTGATGCTTGAAGACTGAGGACTGAGCATTGAGGATTGAGAATTGAGGATTGAGGATTGAGGATTGAAGATTGAGGATTGGGTATTGAGGATTGAAGAATGAGGGTTGGGGATTGAGGATTGGGGATTGAGGATTGGGGATTGAGGTTTGAAGATTGAGTGTTGAGGATTGAAGACTGACGATTGAGTATTGAGGATTGAGGATTGAGGATTGAGGATTGAGGATTGAAGATTGAGTATTGAGGATCGAAGATTGAGGATTGAGGATTGAGGATTGAGGATTGACGATTGAGGATTGGGTATTGAGGATTGAATAATGGGGATTGAGGATTGAGGATTGGGAATTGAGGATTGAAGGTTGAGTGTTGACGATTGCAGATTGAGGATTGAGGATTGACGATTGAGTGTTGAGGATTGAAGACTGACGATTGAGTATTGAGAATTGAGGATTGATGGTTGAGTATTGAGGATTGAAATTAGAGGGTTGTGTGTTGAATATTGAGGATTGAGGATTTCAGGATTGAGGATTGAGGATTGAAGATTGAGTATTGAGGATTGAAGGTTGAGGATTGCGGATTGAGGAATGTGGATTGAGGATTCAGGATTGAAGATTGAAGGTTGAGTATTGAGGATTGAAGATTGAGAATTGAGGAATGAGCGCTGAGGATTGAGGATTGAGGATTGATGATAGAGGTTTGGGGATTGAGGATTGGCGATTGTGGATTGAGGATTGAGGATTGAGGATTGAGGACTGAGTGTTGAGGGTTGAGTGATGAGAATTGATGTTTGTGGATTGAGATTTGAAGATTGAAGATTGGGGGTTGAGTATTGAAAACTGAGAATTCAGGATATTCTGTTGAGAATTGAGAATTGAGCATTGTTGGTTGAGGTCTGATGATTGAGGATTGAGGATTCAGGATTGAGGATTCAGGATTGAGGATTCAGAATTGAGTTTCGAGGACTGAGGATTGAGGATTGAAGATTGAGTATTGAGGATTGAAGATAGAAGATTGAGGATTGAGGTTTGAGGATTGAAGATTGAGGATTGAGGATTGAGTGTTGTGGATTGAGGACGAGGACGGAGGGTTGAGTATTGATGTTTGAGGTCTGAATATTGAGAATTGAGGATTGAGGATTGAGGATTAAGGATTGAGGATTGTGGACTGGGGATTGAGGATTGAGAATTTAGAATTAAGGATGAGGACTGAGGGTTGAGGATTGAGGATTGAGGATTGAGGATTGAGGATTGATGGTTGAGTATTGGGGATTGAAGTTTGAGTGTTGTGTGTTGAATATTGAGGATTGAGGATTTCAGGATTGAGGATTGAGGATTGAGGGTTGAGTATTGATGGTTGAAGATTGAGGATTGCGGATTGAGGATTGAGGATTGAGGATTGAGGATTGAAGATTGAAGATTGAGTTTTGAGGATTGAAGATTGAGGATTGAGGATTGAGGATTGAGGATTGAGGATTGAAGATTGATGATAGAGGATTGAGGATTGAGGCTTGACCATTGAGGATTGAGGATTGAGGATTGAAGATTGAGGACTGTGTGTTGAGGGTTGAGTGATGAGAATTGATGTTTGTGGATTGAGATTTGAAAATTGAAGATTGGGGATTGAGTATTGAAAACTGAGGATGCAGGATATTCTGTTGAGTATTGAGAATTGAGCACTGATGGTTGAGGTCTGAGGATTGAAGATTGAGGATTCAGGATTGAGGATTCAGAATTGAGGGTTGAGGACTGAGGATTGAGGATTGAAGATTGAGTATTGCGAATTGAAGATAGAAGATTAAGGATTGAGGATTAAGGTTTGAGGATTGACGATTGAGGATGAGGGCTGAGGGCTGAGGATTGATGTTTGAGGACTGAGGACTGAGGATTGAAGATTGAGTATTGTTGATTGAAGATTGAGGGTTGAGGATTGAGGATTGAGGACTGAGGATCGAAGATTGAGGATTGGGGACTGAGTGTTGAGGGTTGAGTGATGAGAATTGATGTTTGTGAATAGAGATTTTAAGATTGCAGTTTGAGTATTGAGTATTGAAAACTGTGAATTGAGGATATTCTATTGAGGATTGGGAATGACAACTGATTGTTGAGGACTGAGGGCTGAAGATTGAGGATTTCGGATTGAGGATTCAGAATTGAGGTTTGAGGACAGAGGATTGAGGATTGATGACTGAGTATTGAGGATTGAAGATTGAAGATTGAGGATTGAGGATTGAGGATTGTGGATTGAGGATTGAGGACTGAGGATTGAGGATTGAGAATTGAGGATTGAGGATTGGGGATTGAAGATTGAGGATTTGGTATTGAAGATTGAAGAATGAGGATTGAGGATTGAGGATTGGGGATTGAGTATTGAATATTGAGTGTTGAGGATTGAAGACTGACGATTGAGTATTGATGATTGAGGATTGAGTATTGAGGATTGTGGATTGAAGATTGAGTATTGAGGATTGAAGATTGAGAATTGAGGATTGAGGATTGAGGACTGAAGATTGAGTGTTGAGGATTGAAGACTGACGATTGAGTATTGAGGATTGAGCATTGAGGATTGAGGATTGAGGATTGAAGATTGAGTATTGAGGATTGAAGACTGATGGTTGAGTATTGAGAATTCAGGATTGATGGTTGAGCATTGAGGATTGAATGTTGAGGGTTGTGTGTTGAATGTTGAGGATTGAGGATTTCAGGATTGAGGATTTAGGATTGAAGATTGAGTACTGAGGATTGAAGATTGCGGATTGCGGATTGAGGATTGAGGATTGAGGACTGAGGATTGAGGATTGAGGATTGAGCATTGAGGATTTAAGATTGAGGACTGGGGATTGAGGATTGAAGATTGAGGATTAAGGATTGAGGATTGGGGATTGGGGATCTAGGATTGGAGATTGATTATTGAGGATTGAAGATTGAGGATTGAGGATTGAGGATTGAGAATTGAGAATTGAGGATGAGGACTGAGGGTTGAGGATTGAGGATTGAAAATTGAGGATTGAGGATTGAGGAATGAGGATTGAGGATTGAGGATTGAGGATGAAGGCTGATGGTTGAGGATTGATGTTTGAGGACTGAAGACTGCGAATAGAGGATTGAGAATTGAGGATTGAGGATTGAGTATTGAAGATTGAGGATTGGGGATTGAGGATTGAAGATTGAGTGTTGAGGATTGAAGATTGAGGATTGAGGATTGAACATTGAGTGTTGGGGATTGAAGAATGACGGTTGAGTATTGAGAATTGAGGATTGATGGTTGAGTATTGAGGATTGAAGCTTGAGGGTTGTGTGTTGAATATTGAGGATTGAGGATTTCAGGATTGAGGATTGAGGATTGAGGATTGAGTATTGAGGATTGAAGATTGAGGATTGCGGATTAAGGATTGAGGATTGAGGGTTGAGGATTGAAGATTGAAGATTGTGTATTGAGGATTAAAGATTGAGGATTGAGGATTGAGGATTGAGGATTGAGGTTTGAGGATTGATGATAGAGGATTGGGGATTGAGGATTGACGATTGAGGATTGACGATTGAGTATTGAAGATTGAGGACTGAGTGTTGAGGTTTGAGTGATGAGAATTGATGTCTGTGTATTGAGATTTGAAGATTGAAGATTGGGGATTGAGTATTGAAAACTGAGAATTCAGGATATTCTGTTGAGTATTGAGAATTGAGCATTGATGGTTGAGGTCTGAGGATTGAAGATTGAGGATTCAGGATTGAGGATTCAGAATTGAGTTTTGAGGACTGAGGATTGAGTATTGAAGATTGAGTATTGAGGATTGAAGATAGAAGATTGAGGATTGAGGTTTGAGGATTGAAGATTGAGGATTGAGGATTGAGTGTTGTGGATTGCGGACGAGGACTGAGGGTTGAGTATTGATGTTTGAGGTCTGAATATTGAGGATTGAGGATTGAGGATTGAGGATTGAGGATTGTGGACTGGGGATTGAGGATTGAGAATTGAGAATTAAGGATGAGGACTGAGGGTTGAGGATTGAGGTTTGAGGAATGAGGATTGAGGATTGAGAATTGAGGATTGAGGATTGAGGATTGAAGATTGAGGATTGGGGGATTGAGTATTGAAGATTGAGGATTGAGGATTGAGGATTGAGGATTGAGGATTGAGGATTGAAGATTGAGGATTGAGGATTGAGGATTGATGGTTGAGTATTGGGGATTGAAGTTTGAGTGTTGTGTGTTGAATATTGAGGATTGAGGATTTCAGGATTGAGGATTGAGGATTGAGGGTTGAGTATTGAGGGTTGAAGATTGAGGATTGCGGATTGAGGATTGAGGATTGAGGATTGAGGATTGAAGATTGAAGATTGAGTTTTGAGGATTGAAGATTGAGGATTGAGGATTGAGGATTGAGGATTGAGGATTGAAGATTGATGATAGAGGATTGAGGATTGAGGTTTGACGATTGAGGATTGAGGATTGAGGATTGAAGATTGAGGACTGTGTGTTGAGGTTTGAGTGATGAGAATTGATGTTTGTGGATTGAGATTTGAAAATTGAAGATTGGGGATTGAGTATTGAAAACTGAGGATGCAGGATATTCTGTTGAGTATTGAGAATTGAGCATTGATGGTTGAGGTCTGAGGATTGAAGATTGAGGATTCAGGATTGAGGATTCAGAATTGAGGTTTGAGGACTGAGGATTGAGGATTGAAGATTGAGTATTGAGAATTGAAGATAGAAGATTAAGGATTGAGGATTAAGGTTTGAGGATTGACGATTGAGGATGAGGGCTGAGGGCTGAGGATTGATGTTTGAGGACTGAGGACTGAGGATTGAAGATTGAGTATTGTGGATTGAAGATTGAGGGTTGAGGATTGAGGATTGAGGACTGAGGATCGAAGATTGAGGATTTGGGACTGAGTGTTGAGGGTTGAGTGATGAGAATTGATGTTTGTGAATAGAGATTTTAAGATTGCAGTTTGAGTATTGAGTATTGAAAACTGTGAATTGAGGATATTCTATTGAGGATTGGGAATGACAACTGATTGTTGAGGACTGAGGGCTGAAGATTGAGGATTTCGGATTGAGGATTCAGAATTGAGGTTTGAGGACAGAGGATTGAGGATTGATGACTGAGTATTGAGGATTGAAGATTGAAGATTGAGGATTGAGGATTGAGGATTGTGGATTGAGGATTGAGGACTGAGGATTGAGGATTGAGAATTGAGGATTGAGGATTGAGGACTGAAGATTGAGGATTGGGTATTGAAGATTGAAGAATGAGGATTGAGGATTGAGGATTGGGGATTGAGTATTGAATATTGAGTGTTGAGGATTGAAGACTGACGATTGAGTATTGATGATTGAGGATTGAGGATTGAGGATTGAGGATTGAGGATGGAGGATTGAGACCGTGGACTGAGGGTTGAGTATTGATGTTTGATGTCTGACGATTGAGGATTGAGGATTGAGGATTGAGAATTGAGGATCGAGGATTGAGGATTGAGGACTGAAGATTGAGTGTTGAGGATTGAAAACTGACGATTGAGTATTGAGGATTGAGCATTGAGGATTGAGGATTGAGGATTGAAGATTGAGTATTGAGGATTGAAGACTGATGGTTGAGTATTGAGAATTCAGGATTGATGGTTGAGCATTGAGGATTGAATGTTGAGGGTTGTGTGTTGAATGTTGAGGATTGAGGATTTCAGGATTGAGGATTTAGGATTGAAGATTGAGTACTGAGGATTGAAGATTGCGGATTGCGGATTGAGGATTGTGGATTGAGGACTGAGGATTGAGGATTGAGGATTGAGCATCGAGGATTTAAGATTGAGGACTGGGGATTGAGGATTGAAGATTGAGGATTATGGATTGAGGATTGTGGATTGGGGATCTAGGATTGGAGATTGATTATTGAGGATTGAAGATTGAGGATTGAGGATTGAGGATTGAGAATTGAGAATTGAGGATGAGGACTGAGGGTTGAGGATTGAGGATTGAAAATTGAGGATTGAGGATTGAGGAATGAGGATTGAGGATTGAGGATTGAGGATGAAGGCTGATGTTTGAGGATTGATGTTTGAGGACTGAAGACTGCGAATTGAGGATTGAGAATTGAGGATTGAGGATTGAGTATTGAAGATTGAGGATTGGGGATTGAGGATTGAAGATTGAGTGTTGAGGATTGAAGATTGAGGATTGAGGATTGAAGATTGAGTGTTGGGGATTGAAGAATGACGGTTGAGTATTGAGAATTGAGGATTGATGGTTGAGTATTGAGGATTGAAGCTTGAGGGTTGTGTGTTGAATATTGAGGATTGAGGATTTCAGGATTGAGGATTGAGGATTGAGGATTGAGTATTGAGGATTGAAGATTGAGGATTGCGGATTAAGGATTGAGGATTGAGGGTTGAGGATTGAAGATTGAAGATTGTGTATTGAGGATTAAAGATTGAGGATTGAGGATTGAGGATTGAGGATTGAGGTTTGAGGATTGATGATAGAGGATTGGGGATTGAGGATTGAAGATTGAGGATTGACGATTGAGGATTGAAGATTGAGGACTGAGTGTTGAGGTTTGAGTGATGAGAATTGATGTCTGTGTATTGAGATTTGAAGATTGAAGATTGGGGATTGAGTATTGAAAACTGAGAATTCAGGATATTCTGTTGACTATTGAGAATTGAGCATTGATGGTTGAGGTCTGAGGATTGAAGATTGAGGATTCAGGATTGAGGATTCAGAATTGAGTTTTGAGGACTGAGGATTGAGGATTGAAGATTGAGTATTGAGGATTGAAGATAGAAGATTGAGGATTGAGGTTTGAGGATTGATGACTCAGTATTGAGAATTGAAGATTGAAGATTGAGGATTGAGGATTGAGGATTGTGGATTGAGGATTGAGGACTGAGGATTGAGGATTGAGAATTGAGGATTGAGGGTTGTGGATTGAGGACGACGACTGAGGGATGAGTATTGATGCTTGAGGTCTGAGCATTGAGGACTGAGGATTGCGAATTGAGGATTGAGGATTGAAGATTGAGGATTGGGTATTAAGGGTTGAAGAATGAGTATTGAGGATTGAGTATTAAGGATTGAGGATTGAAGATTGATTATTGAGGATTGAAGATTGAGGACTGAGGATTGAAGATGGAGTGTTGAGTATTGAAGATTGGAGAATGAGGATTGAGGATTGAGGATTGGGGATTGAGTATTGAATATTGAGTGTTGAGGATTGAAGACTGACGATTGAGTATTGATGATTGAGGATTGAGGATTGAGGATTGTGGATTGAAGATTGAGTATTGAGGATTGAAGATTGAGGATTGAGGATTGAGGATTGAGGATTGAGGATTGAGGCCGTGGACTGAGGGTTGAGTATTGATGTTTGATGTCTGACGATTGAGGATTGAGGATTGAGGATTGAGAATTGAGGATCGAGGATTGAGGATTGAGGACTGAAGATTGAGTGTTGAGGATTGAAGACTGACGATTGAGTATTGAGGATTGAGCATTGAGGATTGAGGATTGAGGATTGAGGATTGAGGATTGAGGTTTGAGGATTGATGATAGAGGATTGGGGATTGAGGATTGACGATTGAGGATTGACGATTGAGGATTGAAGATTGAGGACTGAGTGTTGAGGTTTGAGTGATGAGAATTGATGTCTGTGTATTGAGATTTGAAGATTGAAGATTGGGGATTGAGTATTGAAAACTGAGAATTCAGGATATTCTGTTGAGTATTGAGAATTGAGCATTGATGGTTGAGGTCTGGGGATTGAAGATTGAGGATTCAGGATTGAGGATTCAGGATTGAGGATTCAGGATTGAGGATTCAGAATTGAGTTTCGAGGACTGAGGATTGAGGATTGAAGATTGAGTATTGAGGATTGAAGATAGAAGATTGAGGATTGAGGTTTGAGGATTGAAGATTGAGGATTGAGGATTGAGTGTTGTGGATTGAGGACGAGGACGGAGGGTTGAGTATTGATGTTTGAGGTCTGAATATTGAGAATTGAGGATTGAGGATTGAGGATTAAGGATTGAGGATTGTGGACTGGGGATTGAGGATTGAGAATTTAGAATTAAGGATGAGGACTGAGGGTTGAGGATTGAGGTTTGAGGAATGAGGATTGAGGATTGAGAATTGAGGATTGAGGATTGAGGATTGAAGATTGAGGATTGGTGATTGAGTATTGAAGATTGAGGATTGAGGATTGAGGATTGAGGATTGAGGATTGAGGATTGAAGATTGAGGATTGAGGATTGAGGATTGATGGTTGAGTATTGGGGATTGAAGTTTGAGTGTTGTGTGTTGAATATTGAGGATTGAGGATTTCAGGATTGAGGATTGAGGATTGAGGGTTGAGTATTGATGGTTGAAGATTGAGGATTGCGGATTGAGGATTGAGGATTGAGGATTGAGGATTGAAGATTGAAGATTGAGTTTTGAGGATTGAAGATTGAGGATTGAGGATTGAGGATTGAGGATTGAGGATTGAGGATTGAGCATTGAGGATTGAGGATTGAGGATTGAGGATTGAGGATTGAGGTTTGAGGATTGATGATAGAGGATTGGGGATTGAGGATTGACGATTGAGGATTGACGATTGAGGATTGAAGATTGAGGACTGAGTGTTGAGGTTTGAGTGATGAGAATTGATGTCTGTGTATTGAGATTTGAAGATTGAAGATTGGGGATTGAGTATTGAAAACTGAGAATTCAGGATATTCTGTTGAGTATTGAGAATTGAGCATTGATGGTTGAGGTCTGGGGATTGAAGATTGAGGATTCAGGATTGAGGATTCAGGATTGAGGATTCAGGATTGAGGATTCAGAATTGAGTTTCGAGGACTGAGGATTGAGGATTGAAAATTGAGTATTGAGGATTGAAGATAGAAGATTGAGGATTGAGGTTTGAGGATTGAAGATTGAGGATTGAGGATTGAGTGTTGTGGATTGAGGACGAGGACGGAGGGTTGAGTATTGATGTTTGAGGTCTGAATATTGAGAATTGAGGATTGAGGATTGAGGATTAAGGATTGAGGATTGTGGACTGGGGATTGAGGATTGAGAATTTAGAATTAAGGATGAGGACTGAGGGTTGAGGATTGAGGTTTGAGGAATGAGGATTGAGGATTGAGAATTGAGGATTGAGGATTGAGGATTGAAGATTGAGGATTGGTGATTGAGTATTGAAGATTGAGGATTGAGGATTGAGGATTGAGGATTGAGGATTGAGGATTGAAGATTGAGGATTGAGGATTGAGGATTGATGGTTGAGTATTGGGGATTGAAGTTTGAGTGTTGTGTGTTGAATATTGAGGATTGAGGATTTCAGGATTGAGGATTGAGGACTGAGGGTTGAGTATTGATGGTTGAAGATTGAGGATTGCGGATTGAGGATTGAGGATTGAGGATTGAGGATTGAAGATTGAAGATTGAGTTTTGAGGATTGAAGATTGAGGATTGAGGATTGAGGATTGAGGATTGAGGATTGAAGATTGATGATAGAGGATTGAGGATTGAGGCTTGACCATTGAGGATTGAGGATTGAGGATTGAAGATTGAGGACTGTGTGTTGAGGGTTGAGTGATGAGAATTGATGTTTGTGGATTGAGATTTGAAAATTGAAGATTGGGGATTGAGTATTGAAAACTGAGGATGCAGGATATTCTGTTGAGTATTGAGAATTGAGCACTGATGGTTGAGGTCTGAGGATTGAAGATTGAGGATTCAGGATTGAGGATTCAGAATTGAGGGTTGAGGACTGAGGATTGAGGATTGAAGATTGAGTATTGCGAATTGAAGATAGAAGATTAAGGATTGAGGATTAAGGTTTGAGGATTGACGATTGAGGATGAGGGCTGAGGGCTGAGGATTGATGTTTGAGGACTGAGGACTGAGGATTGAAGATTGAGTATTGTGGATTGAAGATTGAGGGTTGAGGATTGGGGATTGAGGACTGAGGATCGAAGATTGAGGATTGGGGACTGAGTGTTGAGGGTTGAGTGATGAGAATTGATGTTTGTGAATAGAGATTTTAAGATTGCAGTTTGAGTATTGAGTATTGAAAACTGTGAATTGAGGATATTCTATTGAGGATTGGGAATGACAACTGATTGTTGAGGACTGAGGGCTGAAGATTGAGGATTTCGGATTGAGGATTCAGAATTGAGGTTTGAGGACAGCGGATTGAGGATTGATGACTGAGTATTGAGGATTGAAGATTGAAGATTGAGGATTGAGGATTGAGGATTGTGGATTGAGGATTGAGGACTGAGGATTGAGGATTGAGAATTGAGGATTGAGGATTGGGGATTGAAGATTGAGGATTTGGTATTGAAGATTGAAGAATGAGGATTGAGGATTGAGGATTGGGGATTGAGTATTGAATATTGAGTGTTGAGGATTGAAGACTGACGATTGAGTATTGATGATTGAGGATTGAGTATTGAGGATTGTGGATTGAAGATTGAGTATTGAGGATTGAAGATTGAGAATTGAGGATTGAGGATTGAGGACTGAAGATTGAGTGTTGAGGATTGAAAACTGACGATTGAGTATTGAGGATTGAGCATTGAGGTTTGAGGATTGAGGATTGAAGATTGAGTATTGAGGATTGAAGACTGATGGTTGAGTATTGAGAATTCAGGATTGATGGTTGAGCATTGAGGATTGAATGTTGAGGGTTGTGTGTTGAATGTTGAGGATTGAGGATTTCAGGATTGAGGATTTAGGATTGAAGATTGAGTACTGAGGATTGAAGATTGCGGATTGCGGATTGAGGATTGAGGATTGAGGACTGAGGATTGAGGATTGAGGATTGAGCATTGAGGATTTAAGATTGAGGACTGGGGATTGAGGATTGAAGATTGAGGATTAAGGATTGAGGATTGGGGATTGGGGATCTAGGATTGGAGATTGATTATTGAGGATTGAAGATTGAGGATTGAGGATTGAGGATTGAGAATTGAGAATTGAGGATGAGGACTGAGGGTTGAGGATTGAGGATTGAAAATTGAGGATTGAGGATTGAGGAATGAGGATTGAGGATTGAGGATTGAGGATGAAGGCTGATGGTTGAGGATTGATGTTTGAGGACTGAAGACTGCGAATAGAGGATTGAGAATTGAGGATTGAGGATTGAGTATTGAAGATTGAGGATTGGGGATTGAGGATTGAAGATTGAGTGTTGAGGATTGAAGATTGAGGATTGAGGATTGAAGATTGAGTGTTGGGGATTGAAGAATGACGGTTGAGTATTGAGAATTGAGGATTGATGGTTGAGTATTGAGGATTGAAGCTTGAGGGTTGTGTGTTGAATATTGAGGATTGAGGATTTCAGGATTGAGGATTGAGGATTGAGTATTGAGTATTGAGGATTGAAGATTGAGGATTGCGGATTAAGGATTGAGGATTGAGGGTTGAGGATTGAAGATTGAAGATTGTGTATTGAGGATTAAAGATTGAGGATTCAGAATTGAGTTTTGAGTTCTGAGGATTCAGTATTGAAGATTGAGTATTGAGGATTGAAGATAGAAGATTGAGGATTGAGGTTTGAGGATTGAAGATTGAGGATTGAGGATTGAGTGTTGTGGATTGAGGACGAGGACTGAGGGTTGAGTATTGATGTTTGAGGTCTGAATATTGAGGATTGAGGATTGAGGATTGAGGATTGAGGATTGTGGACTGGGGATTGAGGATTGAGAATTGAGAATTAAGGATGAGGACTGAGGGTTGAGGATTGAGGTTTGAGGAATGAGGATTGAGGATTGAGAATTGAGGATTGAGGATTGAGGATTGAAGATTGAGGATTGGGGATTGAGTATTGAAGATTGAGGATTGAGGATTGAGGATTGAGGATTGAGGATTGAGGATTGAGGATTGAAGATTGAGGATTGAGGATTGAGGATTGATGGTTGAGTATTGGGGATTGAAGTTTGAGTGTTGTGTGTTGAATATTGAGGATTGAGGATTTCAGGATTGAGGATTGAGGATTGAGGGTTGAGTATTGAGGGTTGGAGATTGAGGATTGCGGATTGAGGATTGAGGATTGAGGATTGAGGATTGAAGATTGAAGATTGAGCTTTGAGGATTGAAGATTGAGGATTGAGGATTGAGGATTGAGGATTGAGGATTGAGGATTGAAGATTGATGATAGAGGATTGAGGATTGAGGTTTGACGATTGAGTATTGAGGATTGAGGATTGAAGATTGAGGACTGTGTGTTGAGGGTTGAGTGATGAGAATTGATGTTTGTGGATTGAGATTTGAAAATTGAAGATTGGGGATTGAGTATTGAAATCTGAGGATGCAGGATATTCTGTTGAGTATTGAGAATTGAGCATTGATGGTTGAGGTCTGAGGATTGAAGATTGAGGATTCAGGATTGAGGATTCAGAATTGAGGTTTGAGGACTGAGGATTGAGGATTGAAGATTGAGTATTGAGAATTGAAGATAGAAGATTAAGGATTGAGGATTAAGGTTTGAGGATTGACGATTGAGGATGAGGGCTGAGGGCTGAGGATTGATGTTTGAGGACTGAGGACTGAGGATTGAAGATTGAGTATTGTGGATTGAAGATTGAGGGTTGAGGATTGAGGATTGAGGACTGAGGATCGAAGATTGAGGATTTGGGACTGAGTGTTGAGGGTTGAGTGATGAGAATTGATGTTTGTGAATAGAGATTTTAAGATTGCAGTTTGAGTATTGAGTATTGAAAACTGTGAATTGAGGATATTCTATTGAGGATTGGGAATGACAACTGATTGTTGAGGACTGAGGGCTGAAGATTGAGGATTTCGGATTGAGGATTCAGAATTGAGGTTTGAGGACAGAGGATTGAGGATTGATGACTGAGTATTGAGGATTGAAGATTGAAGATTGAGGATTGAGGATTGAGGATTGTGGATTGAGGATTGAAGATTGAAGAATGAGGATTGAGGATTGAGGATTGGGGATTGAGTATTGAATATTGAGTGTTGAGGATTGAAGACTGACGATTGAGTATTGATGATTGAGGATTGAGGATTGAGGATTGTGGATTGAAGATTGAGTATTGAGGATTGAAGGTTGAGGATTGAGGATTGAGGATTGAGGATTGAGGATTGAGGCCGTGGACTGAGGGTTGAGTATTGATGTTTGATGTCTGACGATTGAGGATTGAGGATTGAGGATTGAGAATTGAGGATCGCGGATTGAGGATTGAGTATTGAAGATTGAGGACTGGGGATTGAGGATTGAAGATTGAGTGTTGAGGATTGAAGATTGAGGATTGAGGATTGAAGATTGAGTGTTGGGGATTGAAGACTGACGGTTGAGTATTGAGAATTGAGGATTGATGGTTGAGTATTGAGGATTGAAGCTTGAGGGTTGTGTGTTGAATATTGAGGATTGAGGATTTCAGGATTGAGGATTGAGGATTGAGGATTGAGTATTGAGGATTGAAGATTGAGGATTGCGGATTAAGGATTGAGGATTGAGGGTTGAAGATTGAAGATTGAAGATTGAAGATTGTGTATTGAGGATTAAAGAATGAGGATTGAGGATTGAGGATTGAGGATTGAAGTTTGAGGATTGAACATTGAGGACTGCGTGTTGAGGTTTGAGTGATGGGAATTGATGTTTGTGGATAGAGATTTGAAGATTGCATATTGAGTATTAAGTATTGAAAACTGTGAATTGAGGATTTTCTATTCAGGATTGAGGATTGACAACTGATTGTTGAGGACTGAGGGCTGAAGATTGAGGATTCAGGATTGAGGATTCAGAATTGAGGTTTGAGGACAGAGGATTGAGGATTGATGACTCAGTATTGAGAATTGAAGATTGAAGATTGAGGATTGAGGATTGAGGATTGTGGATTGAGGATTGAGGACTGAGGATTGAGGATTGAGAATTGAGGATTGAGGGTTGTGGATTGAGGACGACGACTGAGGGATGAGTATTGATGCTTGAGGTCTGAGGATTGAGGACTGAGGATTGCGAATTGAGGATTGAGGATTGAAGATTGAGGATTGGGTATTAAGGGTTGAAGAATGAGGATTGAGGATTGAGTATTAAGGATTGAGGATTGAAGATTGATTATTGAGGATTGAAGATTGAGGACTGAGGATTGAAGATGGAGTGTTGTGTATTGAAGATTGAAGAATGAGGATTGAGGATTGAGGATTGGGGATTGAGTATTGAGTATTGAGTGTTGAGGATTGAAGACTGACGATTGAGTATTGATGATTGAGTATTGAGGATTGAGGATTGTGGATTGAAGGTTGAGTATTGAGGATTGAAGATTGAGGATTGAGGATTGAGGATTGAGGATTGAGGATTGAGGCCGTGGACTGAGGGTTGAGTATTGATGTTTGATGTCTGACGATTGAGGATTGAGGATTGAGGATTGAGAATTGAGGATCGAGGATTGAGGATTGAGGACTGAAGATTGAGTGTTGAGGATTGAAGACTGACGATTGAGTATTGAGGATTGAGCATTGAGGATTGAGGATTGAGGATTGAGGATTGAGGATTGAGGTTTGAGGATTGATGATAGAGGATTGGGGATTGAGGATTGACGATTGAGGATTGACGATTGAGGATTGAAGATTGAGGACTGAGTGTTGAGGTTTGAGTGATGAGAATTGATGTCTGTGTATTGAGATTTGAAGATTGAAGATTGGGGATTGAGTATTGAAAACTGAGAATTCAGGATATTCTGTTGAGTATTGAGAATTGAGCATTGATGGTTGAGGTCTGAGGATTGAAGATAGAAGATTGAGGATTGAGGTTTGAGGATTGAAGATTGAGGATTGAGGATTGAGTGTTGTGGATTGAGGACGAGGACTGAGGGTTGAGTATTGATGTTTGAGGTCTGAATATTGAGAATTGAGGATTGAGGATTGAGGATTGAGGATTGAGGATTGTGGACTGGGGATTGAGGATTGAGAATTGAGAATTAAGGATGAGGACTGAGGGTTGAGGATTGAGGTTTGAGGAATGAGGATTGAGGATTGAGAATTGAGGATTGAGGATTGAGGATTGAGGATTGAGGATTGGTGATTGAGTATTGAAGATTGGGGATTGAGGATTGAGGATTGAGGATTGAGGATTGAGGATTGAAGATTGAGGATTGAGGATTGAGGATTGATGGTTGAGTATTGGGGATTGAAGTTTGAGTGTTGTGTGTTGAATATTGAGGATTGAGGATTTCAGGATTGAGGATTGAGGATTGTGGGTTGAGTATTGAGGGTTGAAGATTGAGGATTGCGGATTGAGGATTGAGGATTGAGGATTGAGGATTGAAGATTGAAGATTGAGTTTTGAGGATTGAAGATTGAGGATTGAGGATTGAGGATTGAAGATTGATGATAGAGGATTGAGGATTGAGGTCTGACGATTGAGGATTGAGGATTGAGGATTGAAGATTGAGGACTGTGTGTTGACGGTTGAGTGATGAGAATTGATGTTTGTGGATTGAGATTTGAAAATTGAAGATTGGGGATTGAGTATTAAAAACTGAGGATGCAGGATATTCTGTTGAGTATTGAGAATTGAGCACTGATGGTTGAGGTCTGAGGATTGAAGATTGAGGATTCAGGATTGAGGATTCAGAATTGAGGTTTGAGGACTGAGGATTGAGGATTGAAGATTGAGTATTGCGAATTGAAGATAGAAGATTAAGGATTGAGGATTAAGGTTTGAGGATTGACGATTGAGGATGAGGGCTGAGGGCTGAGGATTGATGTTTGAGGACTGAGGACTGAGGATTGAAGATTGATTATTGTGGATTGAAGATTGAGGGTTGAGGATTGAGGATTGAGGACTGAGGATCGAAGATTGAGGATTTGGGACTGAGTGTTGAGGGTTGAGTGATGAGAATTGATGTTTGTGAATAGAGATTTTAAGATTGCAGTTTGAGTATTGAGTATTGAAAACTGTGAATTGAGGATATTCTATTGAGGATTGGGAATGACAACTGATTGTTGAGGACTGAGGGCTGAAGATTGAGGATTTCGGATTGAGGATTCAGAATTGAGGTTTGAGGACAGAGGATTGAGGATTGATGACTGAGTATTGAGGATTGAAGATTGAAGATTGAGGATTGAGGATTGAGGATTGTGGATTGAGGATTGAGGACTGAGGATTGAGGATTGAGAATTGAGGATTGAGGGTTGTGGATTGAGGACGACGACTGAGGGATGAGTATTGATGCTTGAGGTCTGAGGATTGAGGACTGAGGATTGCGAATTGAGGATTGAGGATTGAAGATTGAGGATTGGGTATTAAGTGTTGAAGAATGAGGATTGAGGATTGAGTATTAAGGATTGAGGATTGAAGATTGAGTATTGAGGATTGAAGATTGAGGACTGAGGACTGACGATGGAGTGTTGAGTATTGAAGATTGAAGAATGAGGATTGAGGATTGAGGATTGGGGATTGAGTATTGAATATTGAGTGTTGAGGATTGAAGACTGACGATTGAGTATTGATGATTGAGGATTGAGGATTGAGGATTGTGGATTGAAGATTGAGTATTGAGGATTGAAGATTGAGGATTGAGGATTGAGGATTGAGGATTGAGGATTGAGGCCGTGGACTGAGGGTTGAGTATTGATGTTTGATGTCTGACGATTGAGGATTGAGGATTGAGGATTGAGAATTAGGATCGAGGATTGAGGATTGAGGACTGAAGATTGAGTGTTGAGGATTGAAGACTGACGATTGAGTATTGAGGATTGAGCATTGACTATTGAGGATTGAGGATTGAAGATTGAGTATTGAGGATTGAAGACTGATGGTTGAGTATTGAGAATTCAGGATTGATGGTTGAGCATTGAGTATTGAATGTTGAGGGTTGTGTGTTGAATGTTGAGGATTGAGGATTTCAGGATTGAGGATTTAGGATTGAAGATTGAGTACTGAGGATTGAAGATTGCGGATTGCGGATTGAGGATTGAGGATTGAGGACTGAGGATTGAGGATTGAGGATTGAGCATTGAGGATTTAAGATTGAGGACTGGGGATTGAGGATTGAAGATTGAGGATTAAGGATTGAGGATTGGGGATTGGGGATCTAGGATTGGAGATTGATTATTGAGGATTGAAGATTGAGGATTGAGGATTGAGGATTGAGAATTGAGAATTGAGGATGAGGACTGAGGGTTGAGGATTGAGGATTGAAAATTGAGGATTGAGGATTGAGGAATGAGGATTGAGGATTGAGGATTGAGGATGAAGGCTGATGGTTGAGGATTGATGTTTGAGGACTGAAGACTGCGAATTGAGGATTGAGAATTGAGGATTGAGGATTGAGTATTGAAGATTGAGGATTGGGGATTGAGGATTGAAGATTGAGTGTTGAGGATTGAAGATTGAGGATTGAGGATTGAAGATTGAGTGTTGGGGATTGAAGACTGACGGTTGAGTATTGAGAATTGAGGATTGATGGTTGAGTATTGAGGATTGAAGCTTGAGGGTTGTGTGTTGAATATTGAGGATTGAGGATTTCAGGATTGAGGATTGAGGATTGAGGATTGAGTATTGAGGATTGAAGATTGAGGATTGCGGATTAAGGATTGAGGATTGAGGGTTGAGGATTGAAGATTGAAGATTGTGTATTGAGGATTAAAGATTGAGGATTGAGGATTGAGGATTGAGGATTGAGGTTTGAGGATTGATGATAGAGGATTGGGGATTGAGGATTGACGATTGAGGATTGACGATTGAGGATTGAAGATTGAGGACTGAGTGTTGAGGTTTGAGTGATGAGAATTGATGTCTGTGTATTGAGATTTGAAGATTGGAGATTGGGGATTGAGTATTGAAAACTGAGAATTCAGGATATTCTGTTGAGTATTGAGAATTGAGCATTGATGGTTGAGGTCTGAGGATTGAAGATTGAGGATTCAGGATTGAGGATTCAGAATTGAGTTTCGAGGACTGAGGATTGAGGATTGAAGATTGAGTATTGAGGATTGAAGATAGAAGATTGAGGATTGAGGTTTGAGGATTGAAGATTGAGGATTGAGGATTGAGTGTTGTGGATTGAGGACGAGGACTGAGGGTTGAGTATTGATGTTTGAGGTCTGAATATTGAGGATTGAGGATTGAGGATTGAGGATTGAGGATTGAGGATTGTGGACTGGGGATTGAGGATTGAGAATTGAGAATTAAGGATGAGGACTGAGGGTTGAGGATTGAGGTTTGAGGAATGAGGATTGAGGATTGAGAATTGAGGATTGAGGATTGAGGATTGAAGATTGAGGATTGGTGATTGAGTATTGAAGATTGAGGATTGAGGATTGAGGATTGAGGATTGAGGATTGAGGATTGAAGATTGAGGATTGAGGATTGAGGATTGATGGTTGAGTATTGGGGATTGAAGTTTGAGTGTTGTGTGTTGAATATTGAGGATTGAGGATTTCAGGATTGAGGATTGAGGATTAAGGGTTGATGATTGAGTGTTGAGGATTGAAGATTGAAGATTGTGTATTGAGGATTAAAGATTGAGGATTGAGGATTGAGGATTGAGGATTGAGGTTTGAGGATTGATGATAGAGGATTGGGGATTGAGGATTGAGGATTGAAGATTGAGGATTGGGTATTGAAGATTGAAGAATGAGGATTGAGGATTGAGGATTGGGGATTGAGTATTGAATATTGAGCGTTGAGGATTGAAGACTGACGATTGAGTATTGATGATTGAGGATTGAGGATTGAGGATTGTGGATTGAAGATTGAGTATTGAGGATTGGAGATTGAGGATTGAGGATTGAGGATTGAGGATTGAGGATTGAGGCCGTGGACTGAGGGTTGAGTATTGATGTTTGATGTCTGACGATTGAGGATTGAGGATTGAGGATTGAGAATTGAGGATCGAGGATTGAGGATTGAGGATTGAAGATTGAGTATTGAGGATTGAAGACTGATGGTTGAGTATTGAGAATTCAGGATTGATGGTTGAGCATTGAGGATTGAATGTTGAGGGTTGTGTGTTGAATGTTGAGGATTGAGGATTTCTTGATTGAGGATTTAGGATTGAAGATTGAGTACTGAGGATTGAAGATTGCGGATTGCGGATTGAGGATTGAGGATTGAGGACTGAGGATTCAGGATTGAGGATTGAGCATTGAGGATTTAAGATTGAGGATTGGGTATTGAAGATTGAAGAATGAGGTTTGAGGATTGAGGATTGGGGATTGAGTATTGAATATTGAGTGTTGAGGATTGAAGACTGACGATCGAGTATTGATGATTGAGGATTGAGGATTGAGGATTGTGGATTGAAGATTGAGTATTGAGGATTGGAGATTGAGGATTGAGGATTGAGGATTGAGGATTGAGGATTGAGGCCGTGGACTGAGGGTTGAGTATTGATGTTTGATGTCTGACGATTGAGGATTGAGGATTGAGGATTGAGAATTGAGGATCGAGGATTGAGGATTGAGTACTGAAGATTGAGTGTTGAGGATTGAAGACTAACGATTGAGTATCGAGGATTGAGCATTGAGGATTGAGGATTGAGGATTGAAGATTGAGTATTGAGGATTGAAGACTGATGGTTGAGTATTGAGAATTCAGGATTGATGGTTGAGCATTGAGGATTGAATGTTGAGGGTTGTGTGTTGAATGTTGAGGATTGAGGATTTCAGGATTGAGGATTTAGGATTGAAGATTGAGTACTGAGGATTGAAGATTGCGGATTGTGGATTGAGGATTGAGGATTGAGGACTGAGGATTGAGGATTGAGGATTGAGCATTGAGGATTTAAGATTGAGGACTGGGGATTGAGGATTGAAGATTGAGGATTAAGGATTGAGGATTGGGGATTGGGGATCTAGGATTGGAGATTGATTATTGAGGATTGAAGATTGAGGATTGAGGATTGAGGATTGAGAATTGAGATTTGAGGATGAGGACTGAGGGTTGAGGATTGAGGATTGAAAATTGAGGATTGAGGATTGAGGAATGAGGATTGAGGATTGAGGATTGAGGATGAAGGCTGATGGTTGAGGATTGATGTTTGAGGACTGAAGACTGCGAATTGAGGATTGAGAATTGAGGATTGAGGATTGAGGATTGAAGATTGAGGATTGGGGATTGAGGATTGAAGATTGAGTGTTGAGGATTGAAGATTGAGGATTGAGGATTGAAGATTGAGTGTTGAGGATTGAAGGCTGACGGTTGAGTATTGAGACTTGAGGATTGATGGTTGAGTATTGAGGATTGAAGTTTGAGGGTTGTGTGTTGAATATTGAGGATTGAGGATTTCAGGATTGAGGATTGAGGATTGAGGATTGAGTATTGAGGATTGAAGATTGAGGATTGCGGATTAAGGATTGAGGATTGAGGATTGAGGATTGAAGATTGAAGATTGTGCATTGAGGATTAAAGATTGAGGATTAAGGATTGAGGATTGAGGATTGAGGTTTGAGGATTGATGATAGAGGATTGGGGATTGAGGATTGACGATTGAGGATTGACGATTGAGGATTGAAGATTGAGGACTGAGTGTTGAGGTTTGAGTGATGAGAATTGATGTCTGTGTATTGAGATTTGAAGATTGAAGATTGGGGATTGAGTATTGAAAACTGAGAATTCAGGATATTCTGTTGAGTATTGAGAATTGAGCATTGATGGTTGAGGTCTGAGGATTGAAGATTGAGGATTCAGGATTGAGGATTCAGAATTGAGTTTTGAGGACTGAGGATTGAGGATTGAAGATTGAGTATTGAGGATTGAAGATAGAAGATTGAGGATTGAGGATTGAGGATTGAGGATTGAGGATTGAGGATTGGGTATTGAGGATTGAAGGATGAGGATTGGGGATTGAGTATTGGGTATTGAGGATTGATGATTGAGTGTTGAGGATTGAAGACTGACGATTAAGTATTGAGGATTGAGGATTGAGGATTGAGGTTTGAGGATTGAAGATTGAGGATTGAGGATTGAGTGTTGTGGATTGAGGACGAGGACTGAGGGTTGAGTATTGATGTTTGAGGTCTGAATATTGAGGATTGAGGATTGAGGATTGAGGATTGAGGATTGAGGATTGTGGACTGGGGATTGAGGATTGAGAATTGAGAATTAAGGATGAGGACTGAGGGTTGAGGATTGAGGTTTGAGGAATGAGGATTGAGGATTGAGTATTGAGGATTGATGATTGAGGATTGAAGATTCAGTATTGAGGATTGAATATTGAGAATTGAGGATTGAGGATTGAACATTGAGGACTGAGTGTTGAGGTTTGAGTGATGGGAATTGATGTTTGTGGATAGAGATTTGAAGATTGCATATTGATTATTAAGTATTGAAAACTGTGAATTGAGGATTTTCTATTCAGGATTGAGGATTGACAACTGATTGTTGAGGACTGAGGGCTGAAGATTGAGGATTCAGGATTGAGGATTCAGAATTGAGGTTTGAGGACAGAGCATTGAGGATTGATGACTGAGTATTGAGAATTGAAGATTGAAGATTGAGGATTGAGGATTGAGGATTGAAGATTGAGGATTGAGGATTGAGGATTGATGGTTGAGTATTGGGGATTGAAGCTTGAGTGTTGTGTGTTGAATATTGAGGATTGAGGATTTCAGGATTGAGGATTGAGGATTGAAGGTTGAGTATTGAGGGTTGAAGATTGAGGATTGCGGATTGAGGATTGAGGATTGAGGATTGAGGATTGAAGATTGAAGATTGAGTTTTGAGGATTGAAGATTGAGGATTGAGGATTGAGTATTGAGGATTGAGGATTGAAGATTGATGATAGAGGATTGAGGATTGAGGTTTGACGATTGAGGATTGAGGATTGAGGATTGAAGATTGAGGACTGTGTGTTGAGGGTTGAGTGATGAGAATTGATGTTTGTGGATTGAGATTTGAAAATTGAAGATTGGGGATTGAGTATTGAAAACTGAGGATGCAGGATATTCTGTTGAGTATTGAGAATTGAGCATTGATGGTCCAGGTCTGAGGATTGAAGATTGAGGATTCAGGATTGAGGATTCAGAATTGAGGTTTGAGGACTGAGGATTGAGGATTGAAGATTGAGTATTGAGAATTGAAGATAGAAGATTAAGGATTGAGGATTAAGGTTTGAGGATTGAGGATTGAGGATGAGGGCTGAGGGCTGAGGATTGATGTTTGAGGACTGAGGACTGAGGATTGAGGATTGAGAATTGAGGGTTGATGATTGAGGTTTGAAGATTGAGGATTGGGTATAGAGGATTGAAGAATGAGGATTGGGGATTGAAGATTGGGGATAGAGGATTGAAGATTGAGTGTTGAGGATTGAAGACTGGCGATTGAGCATTGCGGATTGAGGATTGAGGATTGAGGATTGAAGATTGAGCATTGAGGATTTAAGATTGAGGACTGGAGATTGAGGATTGAAGGTTGAGGATTAAGGATTGTGGATTGGGGATTGGGGATCTAGGATTGGAGATTGATTATTGAGGATTGAAGATTGAGGATTGAGGATTGAGGATTGAGAATTGAGAACTGAGGATGAGGACCGAGGGTTGAGGATTGAGGATTGAAAATTGAGGATTGAGGATTGAGGATTGAGGATTGAGAATGAGGGCTGAGGGTTGAGGATTGATGTTTGAGTATTGAAGCCTGAGAGTTCAGGATATTCTATTGAGTATTGGGAATTGAGGATTGATGGTTGAGTATTGAGGATTGTGGATTGAGGTTAGAGGATTGATTATTGAAGATTGAGTACTGTTGATTGAGGATTGAGGATTGAGGATTGAGGATTCAGGATTGAGGATTGAGGATTGAGGATTGAGGATTGAGGACGAGGACTGAGGGTTGAGTATTGATGTTTGACGTCTGAGGATTGAGGATTGAGGATTGAGGATTGAGGATTGAGTATTGAAAACTGAGAATTCAGAATATTCTATTGAGTATTGAGAATTGAGGATTGATGGTTGAGGGTTGTGTGTTGAATATTGAGGATTGAGGATTTTAGAATTGAGGATTGAGAATTGAAGATTGAGGATTGAGGACTGAGGATTGAGTGTTGAGGACTGAGGGTTGAAGATTGAGGACTGAGTGTTGAGGGTTGCGTGATGAGAATTGATGTCTGTGGTTGGAGACTTGAAGATTGAAGATTGAGGATTCAGTATTGAAAACAGAGAATTCAGGATATTCTATTGAGTATTTAGAATTGAGGATTGATAATTGAGTATTGAGGATTGAAGTTTGAGGGTTGTGTGTTGAATATTGAGGGTCGAGTATTTCAGGATTGAGGATTGAGGATTGAAGGTTGAGTATTGAGGATTGAAGATTGAGGATTGCGGATTGAGGATCGAGGATTGAGGATTGAGGATTGAAGATTGAAGATTGAGTATTGAGGATTGAAGATTGAGGATTGAGTATTGAGGATTGAGGATTGCGGATTGAGGATTGATGATAGAGGAATGGGGATTGAGGATTGACGATTGAGGATTGAGGATTGAGGATTGAAGATTGAGGACAGAGTGTTGAGGGTTGAGTGATGAGCATTGATGTTTGTGGATTGAGATTTGAAGATTGAAGGTTGGGGATTGATTATTGAAAACTGTGAATTGAGGATATTCTATTGAGGATTGAGGATTGACAATTGATTGTTGCGGACTGAGGGATGAAGATTGAGGATTCAGGATTGAGGATTCGGAATTGAGGTTTGAGGACTGAGGATTGAGGATTGAGGATTGACGATTGAGGATTGACGCTTGAGGATAGAGGATTGATGATGGAAGATTGAAGAGAGAGGACTGAGTCTTGAGGATTGAGTGTTGAGAATTGATGTTTGAGGATTGAGATTTGATTATGGAATATTGTGGATTGAGTATTGAAACATGAGAATTCAGGATATTCTATTGAGTATTGAGAATTGAGTATTCATGGTTGACTATTGGGGATTGATTGTTGAGGGTTGTGTGTTGAGTATTGAGGATTGAGGATTGAACATTGAGTATTGAGGGTTGAAGATTGAGGATTGCAGATAGAAGATTGAGTACTGAGGATTGAAGATTGAGGATTGAGGATTGTGGATTGAGGATTGAAGATAGAGTATTGATGATAGAGGATTGGGGTTTGAGGATTGACGCTTGAGCATTGAGGATTGAGTAATGAGGATTGCAGAATGACGTTTGAGGATTGAGGATTGAGGATTGAGGATTGATGAGTGAGGATTGTGGATTGAGGATTGAGGATTGAGGATTGAGCATTGAAGATTGAGTATTGAGGATTGAAGACTGATGGTTGAGTATTGTGAATTCAGGATTGATGGTTGAGCGTTGAGGATTGAAGGTTGAGGTTTGTGTGTTGAATGTTGAGGATTGAGGATTTCAGGATTGAGGATTTAGGATTGAAGATTGAGTATTGAGGATTGAAGATTGCGGATTGCGGATTGAGGATTGAGGATTGAGGACTGAGGGTTGAGGATTGAGGATTGAGCATTGTGGATTTAAGATTGAGGACTGGGGATTGAGGATTGAAGATTGAGGATTAAGGATTGAGGATTGGGGATTGGGGATCTAGGATTGGAGATTGATAATCGAGGATTGAAGATTGAGGATTGAGGATTGAGGATTGAGAATTGAGAATTGAGAATGAGGACTGAGGGTTGAGGATTGAGGATTGAAAATTGAGGATTGAGGATTGAGGATTGAGGATTGAGGATTGAGGATTGAGGATTGAGGATGAAGGCTGACGGTTGAGGATTGATGTTTGAGGACTGAAGACTGCGGATTGAGGATTGAGGATTTAGGATTGAGGATTGAGGATTGAGGATTGAATATTGATGATTGAAGATCGAGGATTGAGGATTGAGGGTTGTGGATTGAGGACGAGGACTGAGGGTTGAATATTGATGTTTGAGGTCTGAGGATTGAGGATTGAGGATTGAGAATTGAGGATTGAGTATTGAGGATTGAAGATTGAATATTTGGTATTGAAGATTGAAGAACGAGGTTTGAGGATTGAGGATTGAGGATTGAGGATTGCAGATTGAGTATTGAGGATTGAAGATTGATGATTGATAATTGAGGATTGAGGATTGAGGATTGAGGACTGAGGATTGAGGATTGAGGATTGAAGATTGAGTATTGAGGATTGAAGATTGAGGATTGAGGATTGAGGATTGAGGATTGAGGATTGAAGGTTGAGGATTGGGGATTGAGGATTGACGGTTGAGGACTGAGCAATGAGGATTGAGAATTGAGGATTGAGGATTGAAGGTTAAGGATTGAGGATTGAAGATTGAGTATTGATGATTGAAGATTGAGGATTGAGGATTGAGGATTGAACATTGAGGACTGAGTGTTGAGTGATGATAATTGATGTTTGTGGATAGAAGTTGGAAGATTGCAAATTGAGTATTGAGTATTGAAAACTGTGAATTGAGGATATTCTATTGAGGATTGAGGATTTACAACTGATTGTTGAGGAATGTGGGCTGAAGATTGGGGATTCAGGATTGAGGATTCAGAATTGAGGTTTGAGGACTGAGGATAGAGGATTGAAGATTGAGTATTGAGGATTGAGGATTGAGGATTGAGGATTGAGGATGAGGGCTGACGGTTGAGGATTGATGTTGGAGGACTGAAGACTGCGGATTGAGGATTGAGAATTGAGGATTGAGGATTGAGGATTGAAGATTGAGCATTGGGTATTGAGGATTGAAGATTGAGTGTTGAGGATTGAAGATTGAGGATTGAGGACTGAAGATTGAGTGTTGAGGATTGAAGACTGACGATTGAGTATTGAGGATTGAGGATTGAGGATTGAGGATTGAGGATTGAAGATTGAGTATTGAGGATTGAAGATTGAGGATTGAGGATTGAGGATTGAGAATTGAGGATTGAGGACGTGGACTGAGGGTTGAGTATTGATGTTTGAGGTCTGGGGATTGAGGATTGAGGATTGAGGATTGAGAATTGAGGATCGAGGATTGAGGATTGAAGATTGAGAATTGAGGATTGAGGATTGAGGATTGAAGATTGCGGATTGCGGATTGAGGATTGAGGATTGAGGATTGAGGATTGAGGATTGAGCATTGAAGATTGAGTATTGAGGATTGAAGACTGATGGTTGAGTATTGAGAATTCAGGATTGATGGCTGAGCATTGAGGATTGAATGTTGAGGGTTGTGTGTTGAATATTGAGGATTGAGGATTTCAGGATTGAGGATTGAGGATTGAGGGTTGAGTATTGAAGGTTGAAGATTGAGGATTGCGGATTGAGGATTGAGGATTGAGGATTGAGGATTGAAGATTGAAGATTGAGTTTTGAGGATTAAAGATTGAGGATTGAGGATTGAGGATTGAGGATTGAGGATTGAAGATTGATGATAGAGGATTGTGGATTGAGGTTTGACGATTGAGGATTGAGGATTGAGGATTGAAGATTGAGGACTGTGTGTTGAGGGTTGAGTGATGAGAATTGATGTTTGTGGATTGAGATTTGAAAATTGAAGATTGGGGATTGAGTACTGAAAACTGAGGATGCAGGATATTCTGTTGAGTATTGAGAATTGAGCATTGATGGTTGAGGTCTGAGGATTGAAGATTGAGGATTCAGGATTGAGGAATCAGAATTGAGGTTTGAGGACTGAGGATTGAGGATTGAAGATTGAGTATTGAGAATTGAAGATAGAAGATTAAGGATTGAGGATTAAGGTTTGAGGATTGAGGATTGAGGATGAGGGCTGAGGGCTGAGGATTGATGTTTGAGGACTGAGGACTGAGGATTGAGGATTGAGGATTGAGAATTGAGGATTGAGGATTGAGGTTTGAAGATTGAGGATTGGGTATAGAGGATTGAAGAATGAGGATTGGGGATTGAGGATTGGGGATAGAGGATTGAAGATTGAGTGTTGAGTATTGAAGACTGGCGATTGAGCATTGAGGATTGAGGATTGAGTATTGAGGGTTGAGGATTGAAGATTGAGTATTGTGGATTGAAGATTGAGGGTTGAGGATTCAGGATTGAGAACTGAGGATCGAAGATTGAGGATTGGGGACTGAGTGTTGAGGGTTGAGTGATGAGAATTGATGTTTGTGAATAGAGATTTTAAGATTGCAGTTTGAGTATTGAGTATTGAAAACTGTGAATTGAGGATATTCTATTGAGGATTGGGAATGACAACTGATTGTTGAGGACTGAGGGCTGAAGATTGAGGATTTCGGATTGAGGATTCAGAATTGAGGTTTGAGGACAGAGGATTGAGGATTGAGGATTGAGGATTGAGGTTTGAGGATTGAAGATTGAGGATTGAGGATTGAGTGTTGTGGATTGAGGACGAGGACTGAGGGTTGAGTATTGACGTTTGAGGTCTGAATATTGAGGATTGAGGATTGAGGATTGAGGATTGAGGATTGAGGATTGTGGACTGGGGATTGAGGATTGAAGATTGAGGATTGAGGACTGAGGATTGGGGACTGAGGATCTAGGATTGGAGATTGATTATTGAGGATTGAAGATTGAGAATTGAGGATTGAGGATTGAGAATTGAGAATTAAGGATGAGGACTGAGGGTTGAGGATTGAGGTTTGAGGAATGAGGATTGAGGAGTGAGTATTGAGGATTGATGATTGAGGAATGAAGATTCAGTATTGAGGATTGAAGATTGAGAATTGAGGATTGAGGATTGAACATTGAGGACTGAGTGTTGAGGGTTGAGTGATGGGAATTGATGTTTGTGGATAGAGATTTGAAGATTGCATATTGAGTATTAAGTATTGAAAACTGTGAATTGAGGATTTTCTATTGAGGATTGAGGATTGACAACTGATTCTTGAGGACTGAGGGCGGAAGATTGAGGATTCAGGATTGAGGATTCAGAATTGAGGTTTGTGGACAGAGGATTGAGGATTGATGACTGAGTATTGAGAATTGAAGATTGAAGATTGAGGATTGAGGATTGAGGATTGTGGATTGAGGATTGAGGACTGAGGATTGAGGATTGAGGATTGAGAATTGAGAATTAAGTATGAGGACTGAGGGTTGAGGATTGAGGTTTAAGGAATGAGGATTGAGGATTGAGGATTGAGGATTGAGGATTGAAGATTCAGTATTGAGGATTGAAGATTGAGAATTGAGGATTGAGGATTGAACATTGAGGACTGAGTGTTGAGGGTTGAGTGATGAGAATTGATGTTTGTGGATAGAGATTTAAAAATTGCGGATTGAGTATTGAGTATTGAAAACTGTGAATTGATGATATTCTATTGAGGATTGAGGATTGACAACTGATTGTTGAGGACTGAGGGTTGAAGATTGAGGATCCAGGATTGAGGATTCAGGATTGAGGTTTGAGGACAGAGGATTGAGGATTGAGGATTGAGGATTGAGGACTGAGGATTGAGGATTGGAGATTGAGAATTGGGTATTGAGGATTGAACGTTGAGGATTGAGGATTGAGGATTGAGTATTGAGGATTGAGGTTTGAAGGTTGAATATTGATGAATGAAAATCGAGGATTGAGGATTGAGGGTTGTGGATTGAGGACGAGGACTGAGGGTTGAGTCTTGATGCTTGAGGTCTGAGGATTGAGGATTGAGGATTGCGGATTGAGGATTGAGGATTGAAGATTGAGGATTGGGTATTGAGGATTGATGAATGAGGATTGAGGATTGAGTATTAAGGATTGGGGATTGAGGATTGGGGATTGAGGATTGAAGATTGAGCGTTGAGGGCTGAGAGTTGAGGGTTGATGTCTGAGGACTGAGGACTGAGTATTGAGGATTGAGAAGTGAGGATTGAGGATCGAGGATTGAATATTGAGGATTGGGTATTGAGGATTGAAGAGTGAGGATTGAGGATTGAGCATTGGGGATTGAGGATTGAAGATTGAGAGTTGAGGATTGATGACTGACGATTGAGTATTGAGGATTGAGGATTGAGGATTGAGGATTGAGGATTGAGGATTGAAGATTGAGTATTGAGGATTGAAGATTGAGGATTGAGGATTGAGGATTGAGGATTGAGGATTGAGAATTGAGGATTGATGACGTGGACTGAGGGTTGAGTATTGATGTTTCAGGTCTGAGGAATGAGGATTGAGGATTGAGAATTGAGAATTGAGGATCGAGGATTGAGGATTGAATATTGAGGATTGAGGATTGAGGATTGAGGATTGAAGATTGCGGATTGCGGATTGAGGATTGAGGATTGAGGATTGCAGATAGAATATTGAGTACTGAGGATTGAAGATTGAGGATTGAGGATTGGGGATTGAGGATTGAGGATTGAGTATTGATGATAGAGGATTGGGGTTTGAGGATTGACGATTGAGGATTGAGGATTGAGTATTGAGGATTGCAGATTGAGGATTGAGGATTGAGGATTGAAGAATGAGGATTGAGGATTGAGGATTGAGGATTGATGAGTGGGGATTGAGGATTGGGGATTGAGGATTGAGGATTGAGCATTGAAGATTGAGTATTGAGGATTGAAGTCTGATGATTGAGTATTGAGAATTGAGGATTGATGTTTGAGTATTGAGGATTGAAGGTTGAGGGTTGTGTGTTGAATGTTGAGGATCGAGGATTTCAGGATTGATGATTTAGGATTGAAGATTCAGTATTGAGGATTGAAGATTGCGGATTGCGGATTGAGGATTGAGGATTGAGGATTGAGCATTGAGGATTTAAGATTGAGGACTGGGGATTGAGGATTGAAGATTGAGGATTAAGGATTGAGGATTGGGGATTGGGGATCTAGGATTGGAGATTGATTATTGAGGATTGAAGATTGAGGATTGAGGATTGAGGATTGAGAATTGAGAATGAGGGCTGAGGGTTGAGGATTGATGTTTGGGCATTGAATCCAGAGAATTCAGGAGATTCTATTGAGTATTGAGAATTGAGGATTTATGGTTGAGTATTGAGGATTGAGGATTGAGGACTGAGGGTTGAGGATTGAGGATTGAAAATTGAGGATTGAGGATTGAGGATTGAGGATTGAGGATTGAGGATTGAGAATGAGGGCTGAGGGTTGAGGATTGATGTTTGGGCATTGAATCCAGAGAATTCAGGAGATTCTATTGAGTATTGAGAATTGAGGATTTATGGTTGAGTATTGAGGATTGAGGATTGAGGATAGAGGATTGATTATTGAAGATTGAGTATTGTTGATTGAGGATTGAGGATTGAGGATTGAGGATTCAGGATTGAGGATTGAAGATTGAGTATTGAGGATTGAAGATTGAGGATTGAGGATTGAGGATGAGGATTGAGGATTGAGGATTGAAGATTGTAGATTGGGGACTGAGGATTGAAGATTGAGGATTAAGGATTGAGGATTGAGGATTGTGGGTTGAGGATTGAAGATTCAGTATTGAGGATCGAAGAGTGAGAATTGAAGATTGAAGATTGAACATTGTGGACTGAGTGTTGAGGGTTGAGTGATGAAAATTGATGTTTGTGGAGAGAGGTTCGAAGATCGCAAATTGAGTATTGAGTATTGAAAACAGTGAATTGAGGATATTCTATTGAGGATTGAGGATTTGCAACTGATTGTTGAGGAATGTGGGCTGAAGATTGGGGATTCAGGATTGATGATTCAGAATTGAGGTTTGAGGACTGAGGATTGAGGATTGAAGATTGAGTATTGAGGATTGAATATTGAAGATTGAGGATTGAGGATTGAGGATTGAGGATTGAGGTTTGAGGATGAAGGCTGACGGTTGAGGATTGATGTTTGAGGACTGAAGACTGCGGATTGAGGATTGAGAATTGCGGATTGAGGATTGAGGATTGAAGATTGAGGATTGGGTATTGAGGATTGAAGAATGAGGATTGAGGATTGAGGATTGGGGATTGAGGATTGAAGATTGAGTGTTGAGGATCGAAGATTGAGGATTGAGGGTTGAAGATTGAGTGTTGAGGATTGAAGACTGACGATTGAGTATTGAGAATTGAGGATTGATGGTTGAGTATTGAGGATTGAAGGTTGAGGGTTGTGTGTTGAATATTGAGGATTGAGGATTTCAGAATTGAGGGATGAGGATTGAAGATTGAGTATTGAGGATTGAAGATTGAGGATTGCGGATTGAGGATTGAGGATTGAGTATTGAGAATTGAGCATTGATGGTTGAGTATTGTGGATTGGTGGTTGAGTGTTGTGTGTTGAATATTGAGGATTGAGGATTTCAGAATTGAGGATTGAGGATTGAGGATTGAGGATTGAGGATTGAGGATTGATGGTTGAGTATTGAGGATTGAATGTTGAGGGTTGTGTGTTGAATATTGAGGATTGAGGATTTCAGAATTGGGGATTGAGGATTGAGGATTGAGGATTGAGGATTGAGGATTGAGGATTGAGTATTGAGGATTGAGGGTTGATGATAGAGGTTTGGGGATTTAGGATTGACGATTGAGGATTGAGGATTGAGGATTGAAGATTGAGTATTGAGGATTGAGGATTCAGAATTGAGTTTCGAGGACTGAGGATTGAGGATTGAAGATTGAGTATTGAGGATTGAAGATAGAAGATTGAGGATTGAGGTTTGAGGATTGAAGATTGAGGATTGAGGATTGAGTGTTGTGGATTGAGGACGAGGACGGATGGTTGAGTATTGATGTTTGAGGTCTGAATATTGAGAATTGAGGATTGAGGATTGAGGATTAAGGATTGAGGATTGTGGACTGGGGATTGAGGATTGAGAATTTAGAATTAAGGATGAGGACTGAGGGTTGAGGATTGAGGTTTGAGGAATGAGGATTGAGGATTGAGAATTGAGGATTGAGGATTGAGGATTGAAGATTGAGGATTGGTGATTGAGTATTGAAGATTGAGGATTGAGGATTGAGGATTGAGGATTGAGGATTGAGGATTGAAGATTGAGGATTGAGGATTGAGGATTGATGGTTGAGTATTGGGGATTGAAGTTTGAGTGTTGTGTGTTGAATATTGAGGATTGAGGATTTCAGGATTGAGGATTGAGGATTGAGGGTTGAGTATTGATGGTTGAAGATTGAGGATTGCGGATTGAGGATTGAGGATTGAGGATTGAGGATTGAAGATTGAAGATTGAGTTTTGAGGATTGAAGATTGAGGATTGAGGATTGAGGATTGAGGATTGAGGATTGAGGATTGAGCATTGAGGATTGAGGATTGAGGATTGAGGATTGAGGATTGAGGTTTGAGGATTGATGATAGAGGATTGGGGATTGAGGATTGACGATTGAGGATTGACGATTGAGGATTGAAGATTGAGGACTGAGTGTTGAGGTTTGAGTGATGAGAATTGATGTCTGTGTATTGAGATTTGAAGATTGAAGATTGGGGATTGAGTATTGAAAACTGAGAATTCAGGATATTCTGTTGAGTATTGAGAATTGAGCATTGATGGTTGAGGTCTGGGGATTGAAGATTGAGGATTCAGGATTGAGGATTCAGGATTGAGGATTCAGGATTGAGGATTCAGAATTGAGTTTCGAGGACTGAGGATTGAGGATTGAAAATTGAGTATTGAGGATTGAAGATAGAAGATTGAGGATTGAGGTTTGAGGATTGAAGATTGAGGATTGAGGATTGAGTGTTGTGGATTGAGGACGAGGACGGAGGGTTGAGTATTGATGTTTGAGGTCTGAATATTGAGAATTGAGGATTGAGGATTGAGGATTAAGGATTGAGGATTGTGGACTGGGGATTGAGGATTGAGAATTTAGAATTAAGGATGAGGACTGAGGGTTGAGGATTGAGGTTTGAGGAATGAGGATTGAGGATTGAGAATTGAGGATTGAGGATTGAGGATTGAAGATTGAGGATTGGTGATTGAGTATTGAAGATTGAGGATTGAGGATTGAGGATTGAGGATTGAGGATTGAGGATTGAAGATTGAGGATTGAGGATTGAGGATTGATGGTTGAGTATTGGGGATTGAAGTTTGAGTGTTGTGTGTTGAATATTGAGGATTGAGGATTTCAGGATTGAGGATTGAGGATTGAGGATTGAGGGTTGAGTATTGATGGTTGAAGATTGAGGATTGCGGATTGAGGATTGAGGATTGAGGATTGAGGATTGAAGATTGAAGATTGAGTTTTGAGGATTGAAGATTGAGGATTGAGGATTGAGGATTGAGGATTGAGGATTGAAGATTGATGATAGAGGATTGAGGATTGAGGCTTGACCATTGAGGATTGAGGATTGAGGATTGAAGATTGAGGACTGTGTGTTGAGGGTTGAGTGATGAGAATTGATGTTTGTGGATTGAGATTTGAAAATTGAAGATTGGGGATTGAGTATTGAAAACTGAGGATGCAGGATATTCTGTTGAGTATTGAGAATTGAGCACTGATGGTTGAGGTCTGAGGATTGAAGATTGAGGATTCAGGATTGAGGATTCAGAATTGAGGGTTGAGGACTGAGGATTGAGGATTGAAGATTGAGTATTGCGAATTGAAGATAGAAGATTAAGGATTGAGGATTAAGGTTTGAGGATTGACGATTGAGGATGAGGGCTGAGGGCTGAGGATTGATGTTTGAGGACTGAGGACTGAGGATTGAAGATTGAGTATTGTGGATTGAAGATTGAGGGTTGAGGATTGGGGATTGAGGACTGAGGATCGAAGATTGAGGATTGGGGACTGAGTGTTGAGGGTTGAGTGATGAGAATTGATGTTTGTGAATAGAGATTTTAAGGTTGCAGTTTGAGTATTGAGTATTGAAAACTGTGAATTGAGGATATTCTATTGAGGATTGGGAATGACAACTGATTGTTGAGGACTGAGGGCTGAAGATTGAGGATTTCGGATTGAGGATTCAGAATTGAGGTTTGAGGACAGAGGATTGAGGATTGATGACTGAGTATTGAGGATTGAAGATTGAAGATTGAGGATTGAGGATTGAGGATTGTGGATTGAGGATTGAGGACTGAGGATTGAGGATTGAGAATTGAGGATTGAGGATTGGGGATTGAAGATTGAGGATTTGGTATTGAAGATTGAAGAATGAGGATTGAGGATTGAGGATTGGGGATTGAGTATTGAATATTGAGTGTTGAGGATTGAAGACTGACGATTGAGTATTGATGATTGAGGATTGAGTATTGAGGATTGTGGATTGAAGATTGAGTATTGAGGATTGAAGATTGAGAATTGAGGATTGAGGATTGAGGACTGAAGATTGAGTGTTGAGGATTGAAAACTGACGATTGAGTATTGAGGATTGAGCATTGAGGATTGAGGATTGAGGATTGAAGATTGAGTATTGAGGATTGAAGACTGATGGTTGAGTATTGAGAATTCAGGATTGATGGTTGAGCATTGAGGATTGAATGTTGAGGGTTGTGTGTTGAATGTTGAGGATTGAGGATTTCAGGATTGAGGATTTAGGATTGAAGATTGAGTACTGAGGATTGAAGATTGCGGATTGCGGATTGAGGATTGAGGATTGAGGACTGAGGATTGAGGATTGAGGATTGAGCATTGAGGATTTAAGATTGAGGACTGGGGATTGAGGATTGAAGATTGAGGATTAAGGATTGAGGATTGGGGATTGGGGATCTAGGATTGGAGATTGATTATTGAGGATTGAAGATTGAGGATTGAGGATTGAGGATTGAGAATTGAGAATTGAGGATGAGGACTGAGGGTTGAGGATTGAGGATTGAAAATTGAGGATTGAGGATTGAGGAATGAGGATTGAGGATTGAGGATTGAGGATGAAGGCTGATGGTTGAGGATTGATGTTTGAGGACTGAAGACTGCGAATAGAGGATTGAGAATTGAGGATTGAGGATTGAGTATTGAAGATTGAGGATTGGGGATTGAGGATTGAAGATTGAGTGTTGAGGATTGAAGATTGAGGATTGAGGATTGAAGATTGAGTGTTGGGGATTGAAGAATGACGGTTGAGTATTGAGAATTGAGGATTGATGGTTGAGTATTGAGGATTGAAGCTTGAGGGTTGTGTGTTGAATATTGAGGATTGAGGATTTCAGGATTGAGGATTGAGGATTGAGTATTGAGTATTGAGGATTGAAGATTGAGGATTGCGGATTAAGGATTGAGGATTGAGGGTTGAGGATTGAAGATTGAAGATTGTGTATTGAGGATTAAAGATTGAGGATTCAGAATTGAGTTTTGAGTTCTGAGGATTGAGTATTGAAGATTGAGTATTGAGGATTGAAGATAGAAGATTGAGGATTGAGGTTTGAGGATTGAAGATTGAGGATTGAGGATTGAGTGTTGTGGATTGAGGACGAGGACTGAGGGTTGAGTATTGATGTTTGAGGTCTGAATATTGAGGATTGAGGATTGAGGATTGAGGATTGAGGATTGTGGACTGGGGATTGAGGATTGAGAATTGAGAATTAAGGATGAGGACTGAGGGTTGAGGATTGAGGTTTGAGGAATGAGGATTGAGGATTGAGAATTGAGGATTGAGGATTGAGGATTGAAGATTGAGGATTGGGGATTGAGTATTGAAGATTGAGGATTGAGGATTGAGGATTGAGGATTGAGGATTGAGGATTGAGGATTGAAGATTGAGGATTGAGGATTGAGGATTGATGGTTGAGTATTGGGGATTGAAGTTTGAGTGTTGTGTGTTGAATATTGAGGATTGAGGATTTCAGGATTGAGGATTGAGGATTGAGGGTTGAGTATTGAGGGTTGGAGATTGAGGATTGCGGATTGAGGATTGAGGATTGAGGATTGAGGATTGAAGATTGAAGATTGAGCTTTGAGGATTGAAGATTGAGGATTGAGGATTGAGGATTGAGGATTGAGGATTGAGGATTGAAGATTGATGATAGAGGATTGAGGATTGAGGTTTGACGATTGAGTATTGAGGATTGAGGATTGAAGATTGAGGACTGTGTGTTGAGGGTTGAGTGATGAGAATTGATGTTTGTGGATTGAGATTTGAAAATTGAAGATTGGGGATTGAGTATTGAAATCTGAGGATGCAGGATATTCTGTTGAGTATTGAGAATTGAGCATTGATGGTTGAGGTCTGAGGATTGAAGATTGAGGATTCAGGATTGAGGATTCAGAATTGAGGTTTGAGGACTGAGGATTGAGGATTGAAGATTGAGTATTGAGAATTGAAGATAGAAGAATAAGGATTGAGGATTAAGGTTTGAGGATTGACGATTGAGGATGAGGGCTGAGGGCTGAGGATTGATGTTTGAGGACTGAGGACTGAGGATTGAAGATTGAGTATTGTGGATTGAAGATTGAGGGTTGAGGATTGAGGATTGAGGACTGAGGATCGAAGATTGAGGATTTGGGACTGAGTGTTGAGGGTTGAGTGATGAGAATTGATGTTTGTGAATAGAGATTTTAAGATTGCAGTTTGAGTATTGAGTATTGAAAACTGTGAATTGAGGATATTCTATTGAGGATTGGGAATGACAACTGATTGTTGAGGACTGAGGGCTGAAGATTGAGGATTTCGGATTGAGGATTCAGAATTGAGGTTTGAGGACAGAGGATTGAGGATTGATGACTGAGTATTGAGGATTGAAGATTGAAGATTGAGGATTGAGGATTGAGGATTGTGGATTGAGGATTGAAGATTGAAGAATGAGGATTGAGGATTGAGGATTGGGGATTGAGTATTGAATATTGAGTGTTGAGGATTGAAGACTGACGATTGAGTATTGATGATTGAGGATTGAGGATTGAGGATTGTGGATTGAAGATTGAGTATTGAGGATTGAAGGTTGAGGATTGAGGATTGAGGATTGAGGATTGAGGATTGAGGCCGTGGACTGAGGGTTGAGTATTGATGTTTGATGTCTGACGATTGAGGATTGAGGATTGAGGATTGAGAATTGAGGATCGCGGATTGAGGATTGAGTATTGAAGATTGAGGACTGGGGATTGAGGATTGAAGATTGAGTGTTGAGGATTGAAGATTGAGGATTGAGGATTGAAGATTGAGTGTTGGGGATTGAAGACTGACGGTTGAGTATTGAGAATTGAGGATTGATGGTTGAGTATTGAGGATTGAAGCTTGAGGGTTGTGTGTTGAATATTGAGGATTGAGGATTTCAGGATTGAGGATTGAGGATTGAGGATTGAGTATTGAGGATTGAAGATTGAGGATTGCGGATTAAGGATTGAGGATTGAGGGTTGAAGATTGAAGATTGAAGATTGAAGATTGTGTATTGAGGATTAAAGAATGAGGATTGAGGATTGAGGATTGAGGATTGAAGTTTGAGGATTGAACATTGAGGACTGCGTGTTGAGGTTTGAGTGATGGGAATTGATGTTTGTGGATAGAGATTTGAAGATTGCATATTGAGTATTAAGTATTGAAAACTGTGAATTGAGGATTTTCTATTCAGGATTGAGGATTGACAACTGATTGTTGAGGACTGAGGGCTGAAGATTGAGGATTCAGGATTGAGGATTCAGAATTGAGGTTTGAGGACAGAGGATTGAGGATTGATGACTCAGTATTGAGAATTGAAGATTGAAGATTGAGGATTGAGGATTGAGGATTGTGGATTGAGGATTGAGGACTGAGGATTGAGGATTGAGAATTGAGGATTGAGGGTTGTGGATTGAGGACGACGACTGAGGGATGAGTATTGATGCTTGAGGTCTGAGGATTGAGGACTGAGGATTGCGAATTGAGGATTGAGGATTGAAGATTGAGGATTGGGTATTAAGGGTTGAAGAATGAGGATTGAGGATTGAGTATTAAGGATTGAGGATTGAAGATTGATTATTGAGGATTGAAGATTGAGGACTGAGGATTGAAGATGGAGTGTTGTGTATTGAAGATTGAAGAATGAGGATTGAGGATTGAGGATTGGGGATTGAGTATTGAGTATTGAGTGTTGAGGATTGAAGACTGACGATTGAGTATTGATGATTGAGTATTGAGGATTGAGGATTGTGGATTGAAGGTTGAGTATTGAGGATTGAAGATTGAGGATTGAGGATTGAGGATTGAGGATTGAGGATTGAGGCCGTGGACTGAGGGTTGAGTATTGATGTTTGATGTCTGACGATTGAGGATTGAGGATTGAGGATTGAGAATTGAGGATCGAGGATTGAGGATTGAGGACTGAAGATTGAGTGTTGAGGATTGAAGACTGACGATTGAGTATTGAGGATTGAGCATTGAGGATTGAGGATTGAGGATTGAGGATTGAGGATTGAGGTTTGAGGATTGATGATAGAGGATTGGGGATTGAGGATTGACGATTGAGGATTGACGATTGAGGATTGAAGATTGAGGACTGAGTGTTGAGGTTTGAGTGATGAGAATTGATCTCTGTGTATTGAGATTTGAAGATTGAAGATTGGGGATTGAGTATTGAAAACTGAGAATTCAGGATATTCTGTTGAGTATTGAGAATTGAGCATTGATGGTTGAGGTCTGAGGATTGAAGATAGAAGATTGAGGATTGAGGTTTGAGGATTGAAGATTGAGGATTGAGGATTGAGTGTTGTGGATTGAGGACGAGGACTGAGGGTTGAGTATTGATGTTTGAGGTCTGAATATTGAGAATTGAGGATTGAGGATTGAGGATTGAGGATTGAGGATTGTGGACTGGGGATTGAGGATTGAGAATTGAGAATTAAGGATGAGGACTGAGGGTTGAGGATTGAGGTTTGAGGAATGAGGATTGAGGATTGAGAATTGAGGATTGAGGATTGAGGATTGAGGATTGAGGATTGGTGATTGAGTATTGAAGATTGAGGATTGAGGATTGAGGATTGAGGATTGAGGATTGAGGATTGAAGATTGAGGATTGAGGATTGAGGATTGATGGTTGAGTATTGGGGATTGAAGTTTGAGTGTTGTGTGTTGAATATTGAGGATTGAGGATTTCAGGATTGAGGATTGAGGATTGTGGGTTGAGTATTGAGGGTTGAAGATTGAGGATTGCGGATTGAGGATTGAGGATTGAGGATTGAGGATTGAAGATTGAAGATTGAGTTTTGAGGATTGAAGATTGAGGATTGAGGATTGAGGATTGAGGATTGAGGATTGAAGATTGATGATAGAGGATTGAGGATTGAGGTCTGACGATTGAGGATTGAGGATTGAGGATTGAAGATTGAGGACTGTGTGTTGACGGTTGAGTGATGAGAATTGATGTTTGTGGATTGAGATTTGAAAATTGAAGATTGGGGATTGAGTATTAAAAACTGAGGATGCAGGATATTCTGTTGAGTATTGAGAATTGAGCACTGATGGTTGAGGTCTGAGGATTGAAGATTGAGGATTCAGGATTGAGGATTCAGAATTGAGGTTTGAGGACTGAGGATTGAGGATTGAAGATTGAGTATTGCGAATTGAAGATAGAAGATTAAGGATTGAGGATTAAGGTTTGAGGATTGACGATTGAGGATGAGGGCTGAGGGCTGAGGATTGATGTTTGAGGACTGAGGACTGAGGATTGAAGATTGATTATTGTGGATTGAAGATTGAGGGTTGAGGATTGAGGATTGAGGACTGAGGATCGAAGATTGAGGATTTGGGACTGAGTGTTGAGGGTTGAGTGATGAGAATTGATGTTTGTGAATAGAGATTTTAAGATTGCAGTTTGAGTATTGAGTATTGAAAACTGTGAATTGAGGATATTCTATTGAGGATTGGGAATGACAACTGATTGTTGAGGACTGAGGGCTGAAGATTGAGGATTTCGGATTGAGGATTCAGAATTGAGGTTTGAGGACAGAGGATTGAGGATTGATGACTGAGTATTGAGGATTGAAGATTGAAGATTGAGGATTGAGGATTGAGGATTGTGGATTGAGGATTGAGGACTGAGGATTGAGGATTGAGAATTGAGGATTGAGGGTTGTGGATTGAGGACGACGACTGAGGGATGAGTATTGATGCTTGAGGTCTGAGGATTGAGGACTGAGGATTGCGAATTGAGGATTGAGGATTGAAGATTGAGGATTGGGTATTAAGTGTTGAAGAATGAGGATTGAGGATTGAGTATTAAGGATTGAGGATTGAAGATTGAGTATTGAGGATTGAAGATTGAGGACTGAGGACTGACGATGGAGTGTTGAGTATTGAAGATTGAAGAATGAGGATTGAGGATTGAGGATTGGGGATTGAGTATTGAATATTGAGTGTTGAGGATTGAAGACTGACGATTGAGTATTGATGATTGAGGATTGAGGATTGAGGATTGTGGATTGAAGATTGAGTATTGAGGATTGAAGATTGAGGATTGAGGATTGAGGATTGAGGATTGAGGATTGAGGCCGTGGACTGAGGGTTGAGTATTGATGTTTGATGTCTGACGATTGAGGATTGAGGATTGAGGATTGAGAATTAGGATCGAGGATTGAGGATTGAGGACTGAAGATTGAGTGTTGAGGATTGAAGACTGACGATTGAGTATTGAGGATTGAGCATTGACTATTGAGGATTGAGGATTGAAGATTGAGTATTGAGGATTGAAGACTGATGGTTGAGTATTGAGAATTCAGGATTGATGGTTGAGCATTGAGTATTGAATGTTGAGGGTTGTGTGTTGAATGTTGAGGATTGAGGATTTCAGGATTGAGGATTTAGGATTGAAGATTGAGTACTGAGGATTGAAGATTGCGGATTGCGGATTGAGGATTGAGGATTGAGGACTGAGGATTGAGGATTGAGGATTGAGCATTGAGGATTTAAGATTGAGGACTGGGGATTGAGGATTGAAGATTGAGGATTAAGGATTGAGGATTGGGGATTGGGGATCTAGGATTGGAGATTGATTATTGAGGATTGAAGATTGAGGATTGAGGATTGAGGATTGAGAATTGAGAATTGAGGATGAGGACTGAGGGTTGAGGATTGAGGATTGAAAATTGAGGATTGAGGATTGAGGAATGAGGATTGAGGATTGAGGATTGAGGATGAAGGCTGATGGTTGAGGATTGATGTTTGAGGACTGAAGACTGCGAATTGAGGATTGAGAATTGAGGATTGAGGATTGAGTATTGAAGATTGAGGATTGGGGATTGAGGATTGAAGATTGAGTGTTGAGGATTGAAGATTGAGGATTGAGGATTGAAGATTGAGTGTTGGGGATTGAAGACTGACGGTTGAGTATTGAGAATTGAGGATTGATGGTTGAGTATTGAGGATTGAAGCTTGAGGGTTGTGTGTTGAATATTGAGGATTGAGGATTTCAGGATTGAGGATTGAGGATTGAGGATTGAGTATTGAGGATTGAAGATTGAGGATTGCGGATTAAGGATTGAGGATTGAGGGTTGAGGATTGAAGATTGAAGATTGTGTATTGAGGATTAAAGATTGAGGATTGAGGATTGAGGATTGAGGATTGAGGTTTGAGGATTGATGATAGAGGATTGGGGATTGAGGATTGACGATTGAGGATTGACGATTGAGGATTGAAGATTGAGGACTGAGTGTTGAGGTTTGAGTGATGAGAGTTGATGTCTGTGTATTGAGATTTGAAGATTGGAGATTGGGGATTGAGTATTGAAAACTGAGAATTCAGGATATTCTGTTGAGTATTGAGAATTGAGCATTGATGGTTGAGGTCTGAGGATTGAAGATTGAGGATTCAGGATTGAGGATTCAGAATTGAGTTTCGAGGACTGAGGATTGAGGATTGAAGATTGAGTATTGAGGATTGAAGATAGAAGATTGAGGATTGAGGTTTGAGGATTGAAGATTGAGGATTGAGGATTGAGTGTTGTGGATTGAGGACGAGGACTGAGGGTTGAGTATTGATGTTTGAGGTCTGAATATTGAGGATTGAGGATTGAGGATTGAGGATTGAGGATTGAGGATTGTGGACTGGGGATTGAGGATTGAGAATTGAGAATTAAGGATGAGGACTGAGGGTTGAGGGTTGAGGTTTGAGGAATGAGGATTGAGGATTGAGAATTGAGGATTGAGGATTGAGGATTGAAGATTGAGGATTGGTGATTGAGTATTGAAGATTGAGGATTGAGGATTGAGGATTGAGGATTGAGGATTGAGGATTGAAGATTGAGGATTGAGGATTGAGGATTGATGGTTGAGTATTGGGGATTGAAGTTTGAGTGTTGTGTGTTGAATATTGAGGATTGAGGATTTCAGGATTGAGGATTGAGGATTAAGGGTTGATGATTGAGTGTTGAGGATTGAAGATTGAAGATTGTGTATTGAGGATTAAAGATTGAGGATTGAGGATTGAGGATTGAGGATTGAGGTTTGAGGATTGATGATAGAGGATTGGGGATTGAGGATTGAGGATTGAAGATTGAGGATTGGGTATTGAAGATTGAAGAATGAGGATTGAGGATTGAGGATTGGGGATTGAGTATTGAATATTGAGCGTTGAGGATTGAAGACTGACGATTGAGTATTGATGATTGAGGATTGAGGATTGAGGATTGTGGATTGAAGATTGAGTATTGAGGATTGGAGATTGAGGATTGAGGATTGAGGATTGAGGATTGAGGATTGAGGCCGTGGACTGAGGGTTGAGTATTGATGTTTGATGTCTGACGATTGAGGATTGAGGATTGAGGATTGAGAATTGAGGATCGAGGATTGAGGATTGAGGATTGAAGATTGAGTATTGAGGATTGAAGACTGATGGTTGAGTATTGAGAATTCAGGATTGATGGTTGAGCATTGAGGATTGAATGTTGAGGGTTGTGTGTTGAATGTTGAGGATTGAGGATTTCTTGATTGAGGATTTAGGATTGAAGATTGAGTACTGAGGATTGAAGATTGCGGATTGCGGATTGAGGATTGAGGATTGAGGATTGTGGATTGAAGATTGAGTATTGAGGATTGGAGATTGAGGATTGAGGATTGAGGATTGAGAATTGAGGATCGAGGATTGAGGATTGAGTACTGAAGATTGAGTGTTGAGGATTGAAGACTAACGATTGAGTATTGAGGATTGAGCATTGAGGATTGAGGATTGAGGATTGAAGATTGAGTATTGAGGATTGAAGACTGATGGTTGAGTATTGAGAATTCAGGATTGATGGTTGAGCATTGAGGATTGAATGTTGAGGGTTGTGTGTTGAATGTTGAGGATTGAGGATTTCAGGATTGAGGATTTAGGATTGAAGATTGAGTACTGAGGATTGAAGATTGCGGATTGTGGATTGAGGATTGAGGATTGAGGACTGAGGATTGAGGATTGAGGATTGAGCATTGAGGATTTAAGATTGAGGACTGGGGATTGAGGATTGAAGATTGAGGATTAAGGATTGAGGATTGGGGATTGGGGATCTAGGATTGGAGATTGATTATTGAGGATTGAAGATTGAGGATTGAGGATTGAGGATTGAGAATTGAGATTTGAGGATGAGGACTGAGGGTTGAGGATTGAGGATTGAAAATTGAGGATTGAGGATTGAGGAATGAGGATTGAGGATTGAGGATTGAGGATGAAGGCTGATGGTTGAGGATTGATGTTTGAGGACTGAAGACTGCGAATTGAGGATTGAGAATTGAGGATTGAGGATTGAGGATTGAAGATTGAGGATTGGGGATTGAGGATTGAAGATTGAGTGTTGAGGATTGAAGATTGAGGATTGAGGATTGAAGATTGAGTGTTGAGGATTGAAGGCTGACGGTTGAGTATTGAGACTTGAGGATTGATGGTTGAGTATTGAGGATTGAAGTTTGAGGGTTGTGTGTTGAATATTGAGGATTGAGGATTTCAGGATTGAGGATTGAGGATTGAGGATTGAGTATTGAGGATTGAAGATTGAGGATTGCGGATTAAGGATTGAGGATTGAGGATTGAGGATTGAAGATTGAAGATTGTGCATTGAGGATTAAAGATTGAGGATTAAGGATTGAGGATTGAGGATTGAGGTTTGAGGATTGATGATAGAGGATTGGGGATTGAGGATTGACGATTGAGGATTGACGATTGAGGATTGAAGATTGAGGACTGAGTGTTGAGGTTTGAGTGATGAGAATTGATGTCTGTGTATTGAGATTTGAAGATTGAAGATTGGGGATTGAGTATTGAAAACTGAGAATTCAGGATATTCTGTTGAGTATTGAGAATTGAGCATTGATGGTTGAGGTCTGAGGATTGAAGATTGAGGATTCAGGATTGAGGATTCAGAATTGAGTTTTGAGGACTGAGGATTGAGGATTGAAGATTGAGTATTGAGGATTGAAGATAGAAGATTGAGGATTGAGGATTGAGGATTGAGGATTGAGGATTGAGGATTGGGTATTGAGGATTGAAGGATGAGGATTGGGGATTGAGTATTGGGTATTGAGGATTGATGATTGAGTGTTGAGGATTGAAGACTGACGATTAAGTATTGAGGATTGAGGATTGAGGATTGAGGTTTGAGGATTGAAGATTGAGGATTGAGGATTGAGTGTTGTGGATTGAGGACGAGGACTGAGGGTTGAGTATTGATGTTTGAGGTCTGAATATTGAGGATTGAGGATTGAGGATTGAGGATTGAGGATTGAGGATTGTGGACTGGGGATTGAGGATTGAGAATTGAGAATTAAGGATGAGGACTGAGGGTTGAGGATTGAGGTTTGAGGAATGAGGATTGAGGATTGAGTATTGAGGATTGATGATTGAGGATTGAAGATTCAGTATTGAGGATTGAATATTGAGAATTGAGGATTGAGGATTGAACATTGAGGACTGAGTGTTGAGGTTTGAGTGATGGGAATTGATGTTTGTGGATAGAGATTTGAAGATTGCATATTGATTATTAAGTATTGAAAACTGTGAATTGAGGATTTTCTATTCAGGATTGAGGATTGACAACTGATTGTTGAGGACTGAGGGCTGAAGATTGAGGATTCAGGATTGAGGATTCAGAATTGAGGTTTGAGGACAGAGCATTGAGGATTGATGACTGAGTATTGAGAATTGAAGATTGAAGACTGAGGATTGAGGATTGAGGATTGAAGATTGAGGATTGAGGATTGAGGATTGATGGTTGAGTATTGGGGATTGAAGCTTGAGTGTTGTGTGTTGAATATTGAGGATTGAGGATTTCAGGATTGAGGATTGAGGATTGAAGGTTGAGTATTGAGGGTTGAAGATTGAGGATTGCGGATTGAGGATTGAGGATTGAGGATTGAGGATTGAAGATTGAAGATTGAGTTTTGAGGATTGAAGATTGAGGATTGAGGATTGAGTATTGAGGATTGAGGATTGAAGATTGATGATAGAGGATTGAGGATTGAGGTTTGACGATTGAGGATTGAGGATTGAGGATTGAAGATTGAGGACTGTGTGTTGAGGGTTGAGTGATGAGAATTGATGTTTGTGGATTGAGATTTGAAAATTGAAGATTGGGGATTGAGTATTGAAAACTGAGGATGCAGGATATTCTGTTGAGTATTGAGAATTGAGCATTGATGGTCCAGGTCTGAGGATTGAAGATTGAGGATTCAGGATTGAGGATTCAGAATTGAGGTTTGAGGACTGAGGATTGAGGATTGAAGATTGAGTATTGAGAATTGAAGATAGAAGATTAAGGATTGAGGATTAAGGTTTGAGGATTGAGGATTGAGGATGAGGGCTGAGGGCTGAGGATTGATGTTTGAGGACTGAGGACTGAGGATTGAGGATTGAGAATTGAGGGTTGATGATTGAGGTTTGAAGATTGAGGATTGGGTATAGAGGATTGAAGAATGAGGATTGGGGATTGAAGATTGGGGATAGAGGATTGAAGATTGAGTGTTGAGGATTGAAGACTGGCGATTGAGCATTGCGGATTGAGGATTGAGGATTGAGGATTGAAGATTGAGCATTGAGGATTTAAGATTGAGGACTGGAGATTGAGGATTGAAGGTTGAGGATTAAGGATTGTGGATTGGGGATTGGGGATCTAGGATTGGAGATTGATTATTGAGGATTGAAGATTGAGGATTGAGGATTGAGGATTGAGAATTGAGAACTGAGGATGAGGACCGAGGGTTGAGGATTGAGGATTGAAAATTGAGGATTGAGGATTGAGGATTGAGGATTGAGAATGAGGGCTGAGGGTTGAGGATTGATGTTTGAGTATTGAAGCCTGAGAGTTCAGGATATTCTATTGAGTATTGGGAATTGAGGATTGATGGTTGAGTATTGAGGATTGTGGATTGAGGTTAGAGGATTGATTATTGAAGATTGAGTACTGTTGATTGAGGATTGAGGATTGAGGATTGAGGATTCAGGATTGAGGATTGAGGATTGAGGATTGAGGATTGAGGACGAGGACTGAGGGTTGAGTATTGATGTTTGACGTCTGAGGATTGAGGATTGAGGATTGAGGATTGAGGATTGAGTATTGAAAACTGAGAATTCAGAATATTCTATTGAGTATTGAGAATTGAGGATTGATGGTTGAGGGTTGTGTGTTGAATATTGAGGATTGAGGATTTTAGAATTGAGGATTGAGAATTGAAGATTGAGGATTGAGGACTGAGGATTGAGTGTTGAGGACTGAGGGTTGAAGATTGAGGACTGAGTGTTGAGGGTTGCGTGATGAGAATTGATGTCTGTGGTTGGAGACTTGAAGATTGAAGATTGAGGATTCAGTATTGAAAACAGAGAATTCAGGATATTCTATTGAGTATTTAGAATTGAGGATTGATAATTGAGTATTGAGGATTGAAGTTTGAGGGTTGTGTGTTGAATATTGAGGGTCGAGTATTTCAGGATTGAGGATTGAGGATTGAAGGTTGAGTATTGAGGATTGAAGATTGAGGATTGCGGATTGAGGATCGAGGATTGAGGATTGAGGATTGAAGATTGAAGATTGAGTATTGACGATTGAAGATTGAGGATTGAGTATTGAGGATTGAGGATTGCGGATTGAGGATTGATGATAGAGGAATGGGGATTGAGGATTGACGATTGAGGATTGAGGATTGAGGATTGAAGATTGAGGACAGAGTGTTGAGGGTTGAGTGATGAGCATTGATGTTTGTGGATTGAGATTTGAAGATTGAAGGTTGGGGATTGATTATTGAAAACTGTGAATTGAGGATATTCTATTGAGGATTGAGGATTGACAATTGATTGTTGCGGACTGAGGGATGAAGATTGAGGATTCAGGATTGAGGATTCGGAATTGAGGTTTGAGGACTGAGGATTGAGGATTGAGGATTGACGATTGAGGATTGACGCTTGAGGATAGAGGATTGATGATGGAAGATTGAAGAGAGAGGACTGAGTCTTGAGGATTGAGTGTTGAGAATTGATGTTTGAGGATTGAGATTTGATTATGGAATATTGTGGATTGAGTATTGAAACATGAGAATTCAGGATATTCTATTGAGTATTGAGAATTGAGTATTCATGGTTGACTATTGGGGATTGATTGTTGAGGGTTGTGTGTTGAGTATTGAGGATTGAGGATTGAACATTGAGTATTGAGGGTTGAAGATTGAGGATTGCAGATAGAAGATTGAGTACTGAGGATTGAAGATTGAGGATTGAGGATTGTGGATTGAGGATTGAAGATAGAGTATTGATGATAGAGGATTGGGGTTTGAGGATTGACGCTTGAGCATTGAGGATTGAGTAATGAGGATTGCAGAATGACGTTTGAGGATTGAGGATTGAGGATTGAGGATTGATGAGTGAGGATTGTGGATTGAGGATTGAGGATTGAGGATTGAGCATTGAAGATTGAGTATTGAGGATTGAAGACTGATGGTTGAGTATTGTGAATTCAGGATTGATGGTTGAGCGTTGAGGATTGAAGGTTGAGGTTTGTGTGTTGAATGTTGAGGATTGAGGATTTCAGGATTGAGGATTTAGGATTGAAGATTGAGTATTGAGGATTGAAGATTGCGGATTGCGGATTGAGGATTGAGGATTGAGGACTGAGGGTTGAGGATTGAGGATTGAGCATTGTGGATTTAAGATTGAGGACTGGGGATTGAGGATTGAAGATTGAGGATTAAGGATTGAGGATTGGGGATTGGGGATCTAGGATTGGAGATTGATAATCGAGGATTGAAGATTGAGGATTGAGGATTGAGGATTGAGAATTGAGAATTGAGAATGAGGACTGAGGGTTGAGGATTGAGGATTGAAAATTGAGGATTGAGGATTGAGGATTGAGGATTGAGGATTGAGGATTGAGGATTGAGGATGAAGGCTGACGGTTGAGGATTGATGTTTGAGGACTGAAGACTGCGGATTGAGGATTGAGGATTTAGGATTGAGGATTGAGGATTGAGGATTGAATATTGATGATTGAAGATCGAGGATTGAGGATTGAGGGTTGTGGATTGAGGACGAGGACTGAGGGTTGAATATTGATGTTTGAGGTCTGAGGATTGAGGATTGAGGATTGAGAATTGAGGATTGAGTATTGAGGATTGAAGATTGAATATTTGGTGTTGAAGATTGAAGAACGAGGTTTGAGGATTGAGGATTGAGGATTGAGGATTGCAGATTGAGTATTGAGGATTGAAGATTGATGATTGATAATTGAGGATTGAGGATTGAGGATTGAGGACTGAGGATTGAGGATTGAGGATTGAAGATTGAGTATTGAGGATTGAAGATTGAGGATTGAGGATTGAGGATTGAGGATTGAGGATTGAAGGTTGAGGATTGGGGATTGAGGATTGACGGTTGAGGACTGAGCAATGAGGATTGAGAATTGAGGATTGAGGATTGAAGGTTAAGGATTGAGGATTGAAGATTGAGTATTGATGATTGAAGATTGAGGATTGAGGATTGAGGATTGAACATTGAGGACTGAGTGTTGAGTGATGATAATTGATGTTTGTGGATAGAAGTTGGAAGATTGCAAATTGAGTATTGAGTATTGAAAACTGTGAATTGAGGATATTCTATTGAGGATTGAGGATTTACAACTGATTGTTGAGGAATGTGGGCTGAAGATTGGGGATTCAGGATTGAGGATTCAGAATTGAGGTTTGAGGACTGAGGATAGAGGATTGAAGATTGAGTATTGAGGATTGAGGATTGAGGATTGAGGATTGAGGATGAGGGCTGACGGTTGAGGATTGATGTTGGAGGACTGAAGACTGCGGATTGAGGATTGAGAATTGAGGATTGAGGATTGAGGATTGAAGATTGAGCATTGGGTATTGAGGATTGAAGATTGAGTGTTGAGGATTGAAGATTGAGGATTGAGGACTGAAGATTGAGTGTTGAGGATTGAAGACTGACGATTGAGTATTGAGGATTGAGGATTGAGGATTGAGGATTGAGGATTGAAGATTGAGTATTGAGGATTGAAGATTGAGGATTGAGGATTGAGGATTGAGAATTGAGGATTGAGGACGTGGACTGAGGGTTGAGTATTGATGTTTGAGGTCTGGGGATTGAGGATTGAGGATTGAGGATTGAGAATTGAGGATCGAGGATTGAGGATTGAAGATTGAGAATTGAGGATTGAGGATTGAGGATTGAAGATTGCGGATTGCGGATTGAGGATTGAGGATTGAGGATTGAGGATTGAGGATTGAGCATTGAAGATTGAGTATTGAGGATTGAAGACTGATGGTTGAGTATTGAGAATTCAGGATTGATGGCTGAGCATTGAGGATTGAATGTTGAGGGTTGTGTGTTGAATATTGAGGATTGAGGATTTCAGGATTGAGGATTGAGGATTGAGGGTTGAGTATTGAAGGTTGAAGATTGAGGATTGCGGATTGAGGATTGAGGATTGAGGATTGAGGATTGAAGATTGAAGATTGAGTTTTGAGGATTAAAGATTGAGGATTGAGGATTGAGGATTGAGGATTGAGGATTGAAGATTGATGATAGAGGATTGTGGATTGAGGTTTGACGATTGAGGATTGAGGATTGAGGATTGAAGATTGAGGACTGTGTGTTGAGGGTTGAGTGATGAGAATTGATGTTTGTGGATTGAGATTTGAAAATTGAAGATTGGGGATTGAGTACTGAAAACTGAGGATGCAGGATATTCTGTTGAGTATTGAGAATTGAGCATTGATGGTTGAGGTCTGAGGATTGAAGATTGAGGATTCAGGATTGAGGAATCAGAATTGAGGTTTGAGGACTGAGGATTGAGGATTGAAGATTGAGTATTGAGAATTGAAGATAGAAGATTAAGGATTGAGGATTAAGGTTTGAGGATTGAGGATTGAGGATGAGGGCTGAGGGCTGAGGATTGATGTTTGAGGACTGAGGACTGAGGATTGAGGATTGAGGATTGAGAATTGAGGATTGAGGATTGAGGTTTGAAGATTGAGGATTGGGTATAGAGGATTGAAGAATGAGGATTGGGGATTGAGGATTGGGGATAGAGGATTGAAGATTGAGTGTTGAGTATTGAAGACTGGCGATTGAGCATTGAGGATTGAGGATTGAGTATTGAGGGTTGAGGATTGAAGATTGAGTATTGTGGATTGAAGATTGAGGGTTGAGGATTCAGGATTGAGAACTGAGGATCGAAGATTGAGGATTGGGGACTGAGTGTTGAGGGTTGAGTGATGAGAATTGATGTTTGTGAATAGAGATTTTAAGATTGCAGTTTGAGTATTGAGTATTGAAAACTGTGAATTGAGGATATTCTATTGAGGATTGGGAATGACAACTGATTGTTGAGGACTGAGGGCTGAAGATTGAGGATTTCGGATTGAGGATTCAGAATTGAGGTTTGAGGACAGAGGATTGAGGATTGAGGATTGAGGATTGAGGTTTGAGGATTGAAGATTGAGGATTGAGGATTGAGTGTTGTGGATTGAGGACGAGGACTGAGGGTTGAGTATTGACGTTTGAGGTCTGAATATTGAGGATTGAGGATTGAGGATTGAGGATTGAGGATTGAGGATTGTGGACTGGGGATTGAGGATTGAAGATTGAGGATTGAGGACTGAGGATTGGGAACTGAGGATCTAGGATTGGAGATTGATTATTGAGGATTGAAGATTGAGAATTGAGGATTGAGGATTGAGAATTGAGAATTAAGGATGAGGACTGAGGGTTGAGGATTGAGGTTTGAGGAATGAGGATTGAGGAGTGAGTATTGAGGATTGATGATTGAGGAATGAAGATTCAGTATTGAGGATTGAAGATTGAGAATTGAGGATTGAGGATTGAACATTGAGGACTGAGTGTTGAGGGTTGAGTGATGGGAATTGATGTTTGTGGATAGAGATTTGAAGATTGCATATTGAGTATTAAGTATTGAAAACTGTGAATTGAGGATTTTCTATTGAGGATTGAGGATTGACAACTGATTCTTGAGGACTGAGGGCGGAAGATTGAGGATTCAGGATTGAGGATTCAGAATTGAGGTTTGTGGACAGAGGATTGAGGATTGATGACTGAGTATTGAGAATTGAAGATTGAAGATTGAGGATTGAGGATTGAGGATTGTGGATTGAGGATTGAGGACTGAGGATTGAGGATTGAGAATTGAGGATTGAGGGTTGTGGATTGAGGACGACGACTGAGGGATGAGTATTGATGCTTGAGGGTTGAGGATTGAGGACTGAGGATTGAGGATTGAGGATTGAGCATTGAGGATTTAAGATTGAGGACTGGGGATTGAGGATTGAAGATTGAGGATTGAAGATTGAGGATTGGGGATTGAGGATTGAAGATTGAGTGTTGAGGATTGAAGATTGAGGATTGAGGATTGAAGATTGAGTGTTGAGGATTGAAGACTGACGATTGCGTATTGAGAATTGAGGATTGATGGTTGAGTATTGAGGATTGAAGCTTGAGGGTTGTGTGTTGAATATTGAGGATTGAGGATTTCAGGATTGAGGATTGAGGATTGAGGATTGAGTATTGAGGATTGAAGATTGAGGATTGCGGATTGAGGATTGAGGATTGAGGGTTGACGATTGAATATTGAAGATTGTGTATTGAGGATTGAAGATTGAGGATTGAGGATTGAGGATTGAGGATTGAGGATTGAGAATTGAGAATTAAGTATGAGGACTGAGGGTTGAGGATTGAGGTTTAAGGAATGAGGATTGAGGATTGAGGATTGAGGATTGAGGATTGAAGATTCAGTATTGAGGATTGAAGATTGAGAATTGAGGATTGAGGATTGAACATTGAGGACTGAGTGTTGAGGGTTGAGTGATGAGGATTGATGTTTGTGGATAGAGATTTAAAAATTGCGGATTGAGTATTGAGTATTGAAAACTGTGAATTGATGATATTCTATTGAGGATTGAGGATTGACAACTGATTGTTGAGGACTGAGGGTTGAAGATTGAGGATCCAGGATTGAGGATTCAGGATTGAGGTTTGAGGACAGAGGATTGAGGATTGAGGATTGAGGATTGAGGACTGAGGATTGAGGATTGGAGATTGAGAATTGGGTATTGAGGATTGAACGTTGAGGATTGAGGATTGAGGATTGAGTATTGAGGATTGAGGTTTGAAGGTTGAATATTGATGAATGAAAATCGAGGATTGAGGATTGAGGGTTGTGGATTGAGGACGAGGACTGAGGGTTGAGTCTTGATGCTTGAGGTCTGAGGATTGAGGATTGAGGATTGCGGATTGAGGATTGAGGATTGAAGATTGAGGATTGGGTATTGAGGATTGATGAATGAGGATTGAGGATTGAGTATTAAGGATTGGGGATTGAGGATTGGGGATTGAGGATTGAAGATTGAGCGTTGAGGGCTGAGAGTTGAGGGTTGATGTCTGAGGACTGAGGACTGAGTATTGAGGATTGAGAAGTGAGGATTGAGGATCGAGGATTGAATATTGAGGATTGGGTATTGAGGATTGAAGAGTGAGGATTGAGGATTGAGCATTGGGGATTGAGGATTGAAGATTGAGAGTTGAGGATTGATGACTGACGATTGAGTATTGAGGATTGAGGATTGAGGATTGAGGATTGAGGATTGAGGATTGAAGATTGAGTATTGAGGATTGAAGATTGAGGATTGAGGATTGAGGATTGAGGATTGAGGATTGAGAATTGAGGATTGATGACGTGGACTGAGGGTTGAGTATTGATGTTTCAGGTCTGAGGAATGAGGATTGAGGATTGAGAATTGAGAATTGAGGATCGAGGATTGAGGATTGAATATTGAGGATTGAGGATTGAGGATTGAGGATTGAAGATTGCGGATTGCGGATTGAGGATTGAGGATTGAGGATTGCAGATAGAATATTGAGTACTGAGGATTGAAGATTGAGGATTGAGGATTGAGGATTGAGGATTGAGGATTGAGTATTGATGATAGAGGATTGGGGTTTGAGGATTGACGATTGAGGATTGAGGATTGAGTATTGAGGATTGCAGATTGAGGATTGAGGATTGAGGATTGAAGAATGAGGATTGAGGATTGAGGATTGAGGATTGATGAGTGGGGATTGAGGATTGGGGATTGAGGATTGAGGATTGAGCATTGAAGATTGAGTATTGAGGATTGAAGTCTGATGATTGAGTATTGAGAATTGAGGATTGATGTTTGAGTATTGAGGATTGAAGGTTGAGGGTTGTGTGTTGAATGTTGAGGATCGAGGATTTCAGGATTGATGATTTAGGATTGAAGATTCAGTATTGAGGATTGAAGATTGCGGATTGCGGATTGAGGATTGAGGATTGAGGATTGAGCATTGAGGATTTAAGATTGAGGACTGGGGATTGAGGATTGAAGATTGAGGATTAAGGATTGAGGATTGGGGATTGGGGATCTAGGATTGGAGATTGATTATTGAGGATTGAAGATTGAGGATTGAGGATTGAGGATTGAGAATTGAGAATTGAGGATGAGGACTGAGGGTTGAGGATTGAGGATTGAAAATTGAGGATTGAGGATTGAGGATTGAGGATTGAGGATTGAGGATTGAGAATGAGGGCTGAGGGTTGAGGATTGATGTTTGGGCATTGAATCCAGAGAATTCAGGAGATTCTATTGAGTATTGAGAATTGAGGATTTATGGTTGAGTATTGAGGATTGAGGATTGAGGATAGAGGATTGATTATTGAAGATTGAGTATTGTTGATTGAGGATTGAGGATTGAGGATTGAGGATTCAGGATTGAGGATTGAAGATTGAGTATTGAGGATTGAAGATTGAGGATTGAGGATTGAGGATGAGGATTGAGGATTGAGGATTGAAGATTGTAGATTGGGGACTGAGGATTGAAGATTGAGGATTAAGGATTGAGGATTGAGGATTGTGGGTTGAGGATTGAAGATTCAGTATTGAGGATCGAAGAGTGAGAATTGAAGATTGAAGATTGAACATTGTGGACTGAGTGTTGAGGGTTGAGTGATGAAAATTGATGTTTGTGGAGAGAGGTTCGAAGATCGCAAATTGAGTATTGAGTATTGAAAACAGTGAATTGAGGATATTCTATTGAGGATTGAGGATTTGCAACTGATTGTTGAGGAATGTGGGCTGAAGATTGGGGATTCAGGATTGATGATTCAGAATTGAGGTTTGAGGACTGAGGATTGAGGATTGAAGATTGAGTATTGAGGATTGAATATTGAAGGTTGAGGATTGAGGATTGAGGATTGAGGATTGAGGTTTGAGGATGAAGGCTGACGGTTGAGGATTGATGTTTGAGGACTGAAGACTGCGGATTGAGGATTGAGAATTGCGGATTGAGGATTGAGGATTGAAGATTGAGGATTGGGTATTGAGGATTGAAGAATGAGGATTGAGGATTGAGGATTGGGGATTGAGGATTGAAGATTGAGTGTTGAGGATCGAAGATTGAGGATTGAGGGTTGAAGATTGAGTGTTGAGGATTGAAGACTGACGATTGAGTATTGAGAATTGAGGATTGATGGTTGAGTATTGAGGATTGAAGGTTGAGGGTTGTGTGTTGAATATTGAGGATTGAGGATTTCAGAATTGAGGGATGAGGATTGAAGATTGAGTATTGAGGATTGAAGATTGAGGATTGCGGATTGAGGATTGAGGATTGAGTATTGAGAATTGAGCATTGATGGTTGAGTATTGTGGATTGGTGGTTGAGTGTTGTGTGTTGAATATTGAGGATTGAGGATTTCAGAATTGAGGATTGAGGATTGAGGATTGAGGATTGAGGATTGAGGATTGATGGTTGAGTATTGAGGATTGAATGTTGAGGGTTGTGTGTTGAATATTGAGGATTGAGGATTTCAGAATTGGGGATTGAGGATTGAGGATTGAGGATTGAGGATTGAGGATTGTGGATTGAGTATTGAGGATTGAGGGTTGATGATAGAGGATTGGGGATTTAGGATTGACGATTGAGGATTGAGGATTGAGGATTGAAGATTGAGTATTGAGGATTGAAGATTGAGGATTGAGGATTGAAGATTGAGTGTTGAGGATTGAAGATTGAAGATTGAGGATTTAGGATTGGGGATTGAGGATTGAAGATTGAGGATTGAGGATTGAGGATTGATGGTTGAGGATTGAGGATTGAGGATGAGGGCAGATGGTTGAGGATTGACGTATGAGGACTGAGGACTGAGGATTGAGGATTGGGAATTGAGGATTGAGGACTGAGGTTTGCAGATTGAGGATTGGGTATTGAGGATTGAAGAATGAGGATTGGGGATTGAGGATTGGGGATAGAGGATTGAAGATTGAGTGTTGAGGATTGAAGACTGACGATTGAGCATTGAGGATTGAGGATTGAGTATTGAGGATTGAGGTTTGAGGACTGACGATTGAGGATTGAGGATTGAGGATTGAGGATTGAAGACTGAGGATTGAGGATTGAGGGTTGAGTATTGAGGACGAGGACTGAGGGTTGAGTATTGATGTTTGAGGTCTGAAGATTGAGGATTGAGGATTGAGAATTGGGGATCGAGGATTGAGGATTGAAGATTGAGGATTGAGGATTCAGGATTGAGGACTGAAGATTGAGTATTGAGATTTGAAGATTGAGGATTGAGGATTGAAGATTGACTGTTGAGGATTGAAGACTGACGATTGAGTATTGAGAATTGAGGATTGATGGTTGAGTATTGAGGTTTGAAGGTTGAGGGTTGTGTGTTGAATATTGAGGATTGAGGATTTCAGAATTGAGGGTTGAGGATTGAAAATTGAGTATTGAGGATTGAAGATTGAGGATTGCGGATTGAGGATTAAGGATTGAGGATTGAGGATTGAGGATTGTAGGTTGAGTATTGAGCACTGAAGATTGAGGATTGAGGATTGAGGATTGAGGATTGAGGATTGAGGATTGAGGATTGAGGATTGAGGATTGAGTATTGAGGATTGAGGATTGAGGATTGAGGATTGAGGATTGAAGGTTGAGTATTGAGGATTGAAGATTGAGGATTGAGGATTGAGGATTGAGGATTGAAGATTGTGGATTGGGGATTGAGGATTGACGATTGACGACTGAGTATTGAGGATTGAGAATTGAGGATTGAGGATTGAGTGTTGAGGATTGAGGATTGAAGATTGAGTATTGATGACTGAAGGTTGAGGATTGAGGATTGAGTGTTGAGGATTGAGGATTTAAGATTGAGGACTGGGGATTGAGGATTGAAGATTGAGGATTAATGATTGAGGATTGGGGATTGGGGATCTAGTATTGGAGATAGATTATTGAGGATTGAAGATTGAGGATTGAGGATTGAGGACTGAGAATTGAGAATTGAGGACGATAACTGAGGGTTGAGGATTGAGGATTGAAAATTGAGAATTGAGGATTGAAGATTCAGTATTGAGTATCGAAGATAGAGAATTGAAGATTGAGGATTGAGGATTGAAGATTGTGTGTTGAGGATTGAAGGCTGACGATTGAGTACTGAGAATTGAGGATTGATGGTTGAGTATTGAGGATTGAAGTTTGAGGGTTGTGCGTTGAATATTGAGGATTGAGGATTTCAGGATTGAGGATTGAGGATTGAAGATTGAGTATTGAGGATTGAAGATTGAGGATTGCGGATTGAGTACTGAAAACTGAGAATTCTGGATATTTTGTTGAGTATTGAGAATTTAGCATTGATGGTTGAGGTCTGAGGATTGAACATTGAGGATTCAGGATTGAGGATTCAGAATTGAGGTTTGAGGACTGAGGATTGAGGATTGAAAATTGAGTGTTGAGGATTGAAGATAGAAGATTGAGGATTGAGGATTGAGGATTGAGGATTGAGGATGAGGGCTGGGAGTTGAGGGTTGCTGTTTGAGGACTGAGGACTGAGGATTGAGCATTGAGAAGTGAGGATTGAGGATCGAGGATTGAATATTGAGGATTGGGTATTGAGGATTGAAGAGTGAGGATTGAGGATTGAGGATTGGGGATTGAGGATTGAAGATTGAGCGTTGAGGGCTGAGAGTTGAGGGTTGATGTCTGAGGACTGAGGACTGAGTATTGAGGATTGAGAAGTGAGGATTCAGGATCGAGGATTGAATATTGAGGATTGGGTATTGAGGATTGAAGAGTGAGGATTGAGGATTGAGCATTGGGGATTGAGGATTGAAGATTTGAGTGTTGAGGATTGATGACTGACGATTGAGTATTGAGGATTGAGGATTGAGGATTGAGGATTGAGGATTGAAGATTGAGTATTGAGGATTGAAGATTGAGGATTGAGGATTGAGGATTGAGGATTGATGACGTGGACTGAGGGTTGAGTATTGATGTTTGAGGTCTGAGGATTGAGGATTGAGGATTGAGAATTGAGAATTGAGGATCGAGGATTGAGGATTGAATATTGAGGATTGAGGATTGAGGATTGAGGATTGAAGATTGCGGATTGCGGATTGAGGATTGAGGATTGAGGATTGCAGATAGAAGATTGAGTACTGAGGATTGAAGATTGAGGATTGAGGATTGAGGATTGAGGATTGAGGATTGAGTATTGATGATAGAGGATTGGGGTTTGAGGATTGACGATTGAGGATTGAGGATTGAGTATTGAGGATTGCAGATTGAGGATTGAGGATTGAGGATTGAAGAATGAGGATTGAGGATTGAGGATTGAAGATTGATGAGTGGGGATTGAGGATTGAGGATTGTGGATTGAGGATTGAGGATTGAAGATTGAGGACTGGGGATTGAGGATTGAAGATTGAGGATTAAGGATTGAGGATTGGGGTTGGGGATCTAGGATTGGAGATAGATTATTGAGGATTGAAGATTGAGGATTGAGGATTGAGGATTGAGAAATGAGAATTGAGGATGAGGACTGAGGGTTGAGGATTGAGGATTGAAAATTGAGGATTGAGGATTGAGGACTGAAGATTGAGTATTGAGGATTGAAGAATGAGGATTGAGGATTGAGGATTGAGGATTGAGGATTTAAGATTGATGACTGGGGATTGAGGATTGAAGATTGAGGATTAAGGATTGAGGATTGGGGATTGGGGATCTAGGATTGGAGATAGATTATTGAGGATTGAAAATTCAGGATTGAGGATTGCGGATTGAGAATTGAGAATTGAGGATGAGGACAGAGGGTTGAGGATTGAGGATTGAGGATTGAGGATTGAGGATTGAGGATTAAAGATTGAGGATTGAGGATTGAGGATTGAGGATTGAGGATTGAGGATTGAGGATTGAGGATTGAAGATTGAATACTGATGATTGAAGATCGAGGATTGAGGATTGAGTGTTATGGATTGCAGATTGAGTATTGAGGATTGAAGATTGAGTATTGAGGATTGAAGATTGAGGATTGAGGATTGAGGATTGAGGATTGAGGATTGAGGATTGAGGATTGAGGATTGAGGACTGAAGATTGAGTATTGAGGATTGAAGAATGAGGATTGAAAATTGAGGATTGAGGATTGAGGATTGAGGATTCAGATTGAGGGCTGAGGGTTGAGGATTGACGTTTGAGTATTGAATCCTGACAATTCAGGATATTCTATTCAGTATTGAGAATTGAGGATTGATGGTTGAGTATTGAGGATTGAGAATTGAGGATTGAGGATAGAGGGTTGAGTATTGGAGATTGAGGATTGTTGATTGGGGATTGAGGATTGAGGATTGAGGATTCAGGATTGAGGATTGAAGATTGAGTATTGAGGATTGAAGATTGAGGATTGATGATTGAGGATGAGGATTGAGGGTTGAGGATTGAAGATTGAGGATTGAGGACTGAATATTGAAGGTTGAGGATTAAGGACTGAGGATTGAGGATTGAGGATTGAGGATTGAGGATTGAGGATACAGGATTGTGGTTTGAGGACAGAGGATTGAGGATTGAGGATTGCGGATTGAGGACTGAGTATTGAGAATTGAGAATTGAGGGTAGAGGATTGAAGATTGAGGATTGAGGATTGAAGATTGAGTATTGATGATTGAAGATTGAGGATTGAGGATTGAGGATTGAGTGTTGAGGATTGAGGACGAGGACTGACGGTTGACGATTGAGGTTTGAGGATTGAGTTTTGAGGATTGATGGCAGAGGATTGGGGATTGAGAAATGAGGATTGAGGATTGAGGATTGAGGATTGAGGATTGCAGATTGAGTATTGTGGATTGAAGATTGAGGATTGAGGATTGAGGATTGAGGATTGAGGATTGAGGGTTGAGGATTGAAGATTGAGGACTGAGTGTTGAGGGTAGAGTGATGAGAATTGATGTTTGTGGATAGAGATTTGAAGATTGCAGATTGAGTATTAAGTATTGATAACTGTGAATTGAGGATAATCTATTGAGGATTGAGGATTGACAACTGATTGTTGAGGACTGAGGGCTGAGGATTGAGGATTCAGGATTGAGGATTCAGAATTGAGGTTTGAGGACTGAGGATTGAGGTTTGAGGATTGAGGATTGAAGATTGAGGATTGGGTAGTGAGGATTGAAGAATGAGGATTGAGGATTGAGGATTGGGGATTGAGGATTGAGGATTGAAGATTGAGTATTGAGGATTGAAGATTGACTATTGGGGATTGAGGATTGAGGATTGAGGACTGAGGATTGAGGATTGAAGATTGAGTATTGAAGATTGAATGTTGAGGATTGTGGGTTGAGGATTGGGGATTGAGGATTGAATATTGAGGATTGGGGACTGAGTGTTGAGGGTTGAGTGATTGAGGATTGAGGATTGAGTATTGATGATTCAGGATTGAGGATAGAGGATTGAGGATTGAGGATTGAGGATTGAAGATTGAATATTGATGATTGAAGATCGAGGATTGTGGATTGAGTGTTGTGGATTGAGGACGAGGACTGAGGGTTGAACATTGATGTTTGAGGTCTGAGGATTGAGGATTGAGGATTGAGAATTGAGGATTGAGTATTGAGGATTGAAGATTGAGTATTGGGTATTGAAGATAGAAGGATGAGTGTTGAGGATTGAGGATTGAGGAGTGAGGATTGCAGATTGAGTATTGAGGATTGAAGATTGAGGATTGAGTATTGAGGATTGAGGACTGAGGATTGAGGATTGAGAATTGTGGATTGAAGATTGAGGATTGAGGATTGACGATTGAGAATTGAGAATTGAGGATGAGGACTGAGGGTTGAGGATTGAGGATTGAAAATTGAGGATTGGGGATTGAGGATTGAGGATTCAGAATGAGGGCTGAGGGTTGAAGATTGACGTTTGTGTATTGAATCCTGAGAATTCAGGATATTCTATTGAGTATTGAGAATTGAGGATTGATGGTTGAGTTTTGAGGATTGAGGATTGAGGATAGAGGACTGAGTATTGAAGATTGAAGATTGTTGATTGAGGATTGAGGATTGACGCTTGAGGATAGAGGATTGAGGATGGAAGATTGAAGAGAGAGGACTGAGTGTTGAGGATTGAGCGTTGAGAATTGATGTTCGAGGATTGAGATTTGATTATTGAGTATTGTGGATTGAGTATTGAAACATGAGAATTCAGGATATTCTATTGAGTATTGAGAATTGAGGATTGATGGTTGAGTATTGAGGATTGATGGTTGAGGGTTGTGTTTTGAATATTGAGGGTTGAGGATTGAGGATTGAGGATTGAGGATTGAAGATTGAGTATTGAGGACTGAATATTGAGGACTGAGGATTGAGGTTTGAGGATTGAGGATTGATGTTTGAGGATTGGGGATTGAGGATTGACGATTGAGGATTGAGTATTGAGGACTGAGAATTGAGGATTGAGGATTGAAGATTGTGTATTGAGGATTGAAGATTGAAGTTTTAGGATTGAGGATTGAAGATTGAGGACTGAGTGTTGAGGGTTGAGTGATGAGAATTGATGCTTGTGGATTGAGATTTGAAGATTGAAGAATGGTGATTGAGTACTGAAAACTGTGAATTGAGGATATTCTATTGAGGATTGAGGATTGACAATTGATTGTTGAGGACTGAGAGCTGAAGATTGAGGATTCAGGGTTGAGGATTCGGGATTGAGGTTTGAGGACTGAGAATTGAGGTTTGAAGATTGAGGATTGAGGATTGACTCTTGAGGATTGAGGATTGAGGATGGAGGATTGAAGAGAGAGGACTGAGTGTTGAGGATTGAATGTTGAGAATTGATGTTTGAGGATTGAGGTTTGATTATTGAATCTTGTGGTTTGAGTACTCAACCATGAGAATTCAGGATATTCTATTGAGTATCGGGAATTGAGGATTGATGGTTGAGTATTGAGAATTTATGGTTGAGGGTCGTGTGTTGAATATTGAGGATTGAGGATTGAGGATTGAGGATTGTGGACAGGCGATTGAGGATTGAAGATTGAGGATTAAGGACTGAGGATCGGGGATTGAGGATCTAGGATTGGAGATTGATTATTGAGGATTGAAGATTGAGGATTGAGGATTGAGGATTGAGGATTGAGAATTGAGGATGAGGACTGAGGGTTGAGGATTGAGGATTGATAATTGAGGATTGAGGATTGAGGATTGAGGATTCAGAATGAGGGCTGAGGGTTGAGGATTGACGCTTGAGTATTGAATCCTGAGAATTCAGGATATTCTATTGAGTACTGAGAATTGAGGATTGATGGTTGAGTATTGAGGATTGAGGATTGAGGATGGAGGATTGAAGAGAGAGGACTGAGTGTTGAGGATTGAGTGTTGAGAATTGATGTTTGAGGATTGAGGTTTGATTATTGAATCTTGTGGTTTGAGTACTCAACCATGAGAATTCAGGATATTCTATTGAGTATCGGGAATTGAGGATTGATGGTTGAGTATTGAGAATTTATGGTTGAGGGTCGTGTGTTGAATATTGAGGATTGAGGATTGAGGATTGAGGATTGTGGACAGGCGATTAAGGATTGAAGATTGAGGATTAAGGACTGAGGATCGGGGATTGAGGATCTAGGATTGGAGATTGATTATTGAGGATTGAAGATTGAGGATTGAGGATTGAGGATTGAGGATTGAGAATTGAGGATGAGGACTGAGGGTTGAGGATTGAGGATTGATAATTGAGGATTGAGGATTGAGGATTGAGGATTCAGAATGAGGGCTGAGGGTTGAGGATTGACGCTTGAGTATTGAATCCTGAGAATTCAGGATATTCTATTGAGTACTGAGAATTGAGGATTGATGGTTGAGTATTGAGGATTGAGGATTGAAGATTGAGTGTTGAGGATTGAAGATTGAGGATTGAGGATTGAGGATTGAGGATTGAAGATTGAAGATTGAGGATTAAGGATTGAGGATTGAGTATTGAGGATTGAGGATTGAAGGTTGAATATTGATGAATGAAAATCGAGGATTCAGGATTGAGGGTTGTGGACTGAGGACGAGGACTGAGGGTTGAGTATTGATGCTTGAGGACTGAGGAATGAGGATTGAGGATTGCTAATTGAGGACTGAGGATTGAAGATTGAGGATTGGGTATTGAGGATTGAAGATTGAGGTTTGAGGGTTGAGTATTAAGGATTGAGGATTGAAGATTGAGATTGAGGATTGAAGATTGAGTGTTGAGGGTTGAAGATTGAGGATTGAGGATTGAGGATTGAGGATTGAGGATTGAGGATTGAGGATTGAAGATTGAGGATTGAGGATTGAGGATTGAGGATTGAGGATTGAGGATTGAAGATTGAATACTGATGATTGAAGATCGAGGATTGAGGATTGAGTGTTGTGGATTGCAGATTGAGTATTGAGGATTGAAGATTGAGTATTGAGGATTGAAGATTGAGGATTGAGGATTGAGGATTGAGGATTGAGGATTGAGGATTGAGGATTGAGGACTGAAGATTGAGTATTGAGGATTGAAGAATGAGGATTGAGGATTGAGGATTGAGGATTGAGGATTTAAGATTGATGACTGGGGATTGAGGATTGAAGATTGAGGATTGGGTGTTGAAGATTGAAGAATGAGGGTTGAGGATTGAGGATTGAGGGTTGAATATTGATGTTTGAGGTCTGAGGATTGAGGATTGACGATTGAGGATTAAGGATTGAGTATTGAGAATTGAAGATTGAGGATTGGGTATTGAAGATTGAAGAATGAGGGTTGAGGATTGAGGATTGAGGATTGCAGATTGAGTATTGAGGATTGAAGATTGAGTATTGAGGATTGAAGATTGAGGATTGAGGATTGAGGATTGAGGATTGAGGATTGAGGATTGAGGATTGAGGATTGAGGACTGAAGATTGAGTATTGAGGATTGAAGAATGAGGATTGAGGATTGAGGATTGAGGATTGAGGATTTAAGATTGATGACTGGGGATTGAGGATTGAAGATTGAGGATTAAGGATTGAGGATTGGGGATTGGGGATCTAGGATTGGAGATAGATTATTGAGGATTGAAAATTCAGGATTGAGGATTGAGGATTGAGAATTGAGAATTGAGGATGAGGACAGAGGGTTGAGGATTGAGGATTGAGGATTGAGGATTGCAGATTGAGTATTGAGGATTGAAGACTGAGGATTGAGGATTGAGGATTGAGGATTGAGGATTGAGGATTGAAGATTGATTATTGAGGATTGAATATTGAGGATTGAGGATTGAGGATTGAGGATTGAGGATTGAAGATTGAGGATTGGGGATTGAGGATTGACGATTGAGGACTGAGTATTGAGGATTGAGAATTGAGGATTGAGGATTGAACGTCGAGGATTGAGGCTTGAAGATTGAGTGTTGATGATTGAAGATTGAGGATTGAGGATTGAGTGTTGAGGATTGAGGATGTAAGATTGAGGACTGGGGATTGAGGATTGAAGATTGAGGATTAAGGATTGAGGATTGGGGATTGGGGTTCTAGGTTTGGAGATAGATTATTGAGGATTGAAGATTGAGGATTGAGGATTGAGGATTGAGAATTGAGAATTGAGAATGAGGACTGAGGGTTGAGGATTGAGGATTGAAAATTGAGGATTGAGGATTGAGGATTGAGGATTCAGAATGAGGGCTGAGGGTTGAGGATTGATTTTTGAGTATTGAATCCTGAGAATTCAGGATAATCTATTGAGTATTGAGAATTGAGTATTGATGGTTGAGTATTGATGATTGAGTATTGAGTATTGAGGATTGAGGATTGAAGGTTGAATTTTGATGAATGAAAATCGAGGATTCAGGATTGAGGGTTGTGGATTGAGGACGAGGACTGAGGGTTGAGTATTGATGCTTGAGGACTGAGGAATGAGGATTGAGGATTGCGAATTGAGGATTGAGGATTGAAGATTGAAGATTGGGTATTGAGGATTGAAGAATGAGCATTGAGGGTTGAGTATTAAGGATTGAGGGTTGAAGATTGAGTATTAAGGATTGAAGATTGAGGATTGAGGATTGAAGACTGAGTGTTGAGGATTGAAGATTGAGGATTGAGGATTGAGGATTGAGGATTGAGGATTGAAGATTGAGGATTGAGGATTGAGGATTGAGGATTGAGGATTGAGTATTGATGATTGAAGATTGAGGATTGAGGATTGAGTGTTGAGGATTGAGGATTTAAGATTGAGCACTGGAGATTGAGGATTGAAGATTGAGGATTAAGGATTGAAGATTGGGGATTGGGGATCTAGGATTGGAGATAGATTATTGAGGATTGAAGATTGAGGATTGAGGATTGAGGATTGAGAATTGAGAATTGAGGATGAGGACTGAGGATTGAGGATTGAGGATTGAGGATTGAGGATTGAAGATTGAGGATTGAGGATTGAGGATTGAGGATTGAGGATTGAGTATTGATGATTGAAGATTGAGGATTGAGGATTGAGTGTTGAGGATTGAGGATTTAAGATTGAGCACTGGAGATTGAGGATTGAAGATTGAGGATTAAGGATTGAAGATTGGGGATTGGGGATCTAGGATTGGAGATAGATTATTGAGGATTGAGGATTGAGGATTGAGGATTGAGGATTGAAGATTGATTATTGAGGATTGAAGATTGAGGATTGAGGATTGAGGATTGAGGATTGAGGATTGAAGATTGAGGATTGAGGATTGAGGATTGAGGATTGAGGATTGAGTATTGATGATTGAAGATTGAGGATTGAGGATTGAGTGTTGAGGATTGAGGATTTAAGATTGAGCACTGGAGATTGAGGATTGAAGATTGAGGATTAAGGATTGAAGATTGGGGATTGGGGATCTAGGATTGGAGATAGATTATTGAGGATTGAAGATTGAGGATTGAGGATTGAGGATTGAGAATTGAGAATTGAGGATGAGGACTGAGGGTAGAGGATTGAGGATTGAAAATTGAGGATTGAGGGTTGAGGATTGAGGATTCAGAATGAGGGCTGAGGGTTGAGGATTGATTTTTGCGTATTGAATCCTGAGAATTCAGGATAATCTATTGAGTATTGAGAATTGAGTATTGATGGTTGAGTATTGATGATTGAGTATTGAGTATTGAGGATTGAGGATTGAAGGTTGAATATTGATGATTGAAAATCGAGGATTCAGGATTGAGGGTAGTGGATTGAGGACGAGGACTGAGGGTTGAGTATTGATGCTTGAGGACTGAGGAATGAGGATTGAGGATTGCGAATTGAGGACTGAGGATTGAAGATTGAGGATTAAGGATTGAGTATTGAGAATTGAAGATTGAGGATTGGGTATTGAAGATTGAAGAATGAGGGTTGAGGATTGAGGATTGAGGATTGCAGATTGAGTATTGAGGATTGAAGATTGAGGATTGAGGATTGAGGATTGAGGATTGAGGATTGAGGATTGAGGATTGAGGATTGAAGGTTGAGTATTGAGGATTGAAGAATGAGGATTGAGGATTGAGGATTGAGGATTGAGGATTTAAGATTGATGACTGGGGATTGAGGATTGAAGATTGAGGATTAATGATTGAGGATTGGGGATTGGGGATCTAGGATTGGAGATAGATTATTGAGGATTGAAAATTCAGGATTGAGGATTGAGGATTGAGAATTGAGAATTGAGGATGAGGACTGAGGGTTGCGGATTGAGGATTGAGGATTGAGGATTGCAGATTGAGTATTGAGGATTGAAGATTGAGGATTGAGGATTGAGGATTGAGGATTGAGGATTGAGGGTTGAGGATTGAGGATTGAGGATTGAAGATTGATTATTGAGGATTGAATATTGAGGATTGAGGATTGAGGATTGAGGATTGAGGATTGAAGATTGAGGATTGGGGATTGACCATTGACGATTGAGGACTGAGTATTGAGGATTGAGAATTGAGGATTGAGGATTGAAGGATGAGGATTGAGGACTGAAGATTGAGTATTGATGACTGAAGATTGAGGATTGAGGATTGAGTGTTGAGGATTGAGGATTTAAGATAGAGCACTGGAGATTGAGGATTGAAGATTGAGGATTAAGGATTGAGGATTGGGGATTGGGGATCTAGGATTGGAGATAGATTATTGAGGATTGAAGATTGAGGATTGAGGATTGAGGATTGAGAATTGAGAACTGAGGATGAGGACTGAGGGTAGAGGATTGGGGATTGAAAATTGAGGATTGAGGATTGAGGATTGAGGATTCAGAATGAGGGCTGAGGGTTGAGGATTGACGTTTGAGTATTGAATCCTGAGAATTCAGGATATTCTATTGAGTATTGAGAATTGAGGATTGATGGTTGAGTATTGAGGATTGAGGATTGAGGATAGAGGGTTGAGTATTGAAGATTGAGGATTGTTGATTGGGGATTGAGGATTGAGGATTGAGGATTCAGGATTGAGGATTGAAGATTGAGTATTGAGGATTGAAGATAGAGGATTGCTGATTGAGGATTGAGGATTGAGGATTGAGGATTGAAGGTTGAAGATTGAGTATTGAGGATTGAAGGTTGAGGATTGAGTATTGAGGATTGAGGATTGCGGATTGACGATTGATGATAGAGGATTGGGTATTGAGGATTGACGATTGAGTATTGAGGATAGAGGATTGAGGATTGAAGATTGACGACTGAGTGTTGAGGGTTGAGTGATGAGAATTGATGTTTGTGGATTGAGATTTGAAGATTGAAGAATGGTGATTGAGTATTGAAAACTGTGAATTGAGGATGTTCTATTGAGGATTGAGGATTGACAATTGATTGTTGAGGACTGAGGGCTGAAGATTGAGGATTCAGGGTTGAGGATTCGGAATTGAAGATTGAGGATTGAGGATTGAGTGTTGAGGATTGAGGATTTAAGATTGAGGACTGGGCATTGAGGATTGAAGATTGAGGATTAAGGATTGAGGATTGGGGACTGGGGATCTAGGTTTGGAGATAGATTATTGAGGATTGAGAATTGAGGATTGAGGATTGAAGGATGAGGATTGAGGACTGAAGATTGAGTATTGATGACTGAAGATTGAGGATTGAGGATTGAGTGTTGAGGATTGAGGATTTAAGATAGAGCACTGGAGATTGAGGATTGAAGATTGAGGATCAAGGATTGAGGATTGGGGATTGGGGATCTAAGATTGGAGTTAGATTATTGAGGATTGAAGATTGAGGATTGAGGATTGAGGATTGAGAATTGAGAACTGAGGATGAGGACTGAAGGTAGAGGATTGAGGATTGAAAATTGAGGATTGAGGATTGAGGATTGAGGATTCAGAATGAGGGCTGAGGGTTGAGGATTGACGTTTGAGTATTGAATCCTGAGAATTCAGGATATTCTATTGAGTATTGAGAATTGAGGATTGATGGTTGAGTATTGAGGATTGAGGATTGAGGATAGAGGGTTGAGTATTGAAGATTGAGGATTGTTGATTGGGGATTGAGGATTGAGGATTGAGGATTCAGGATTGAGGATTGAAGATTGAGTATTGAGGATTGAAGATAGAGGATTGCTGATTGAGGATTGAGGATTGAGGATTGAGGATTGAAGGTTGAAGATTGAGTATTGAGGATTGAAGATTGAGGATTGAGTATTGAGGATTGAGGATTGCGGATTGACGATTGATGATAGAGGATTGGGTATTGAGGATTGACGATTGAGTATTGAGGATAGAGGGTTGAGGATTGAAGATTGACGACTGAGTGTTGAGGGTTGAGTGATGAGAATTGATGTTTGTGGATTGAGATTTGAAGATTGAAGAATGGTGATTGAGTATTGAAAACTGTGAATTGAGGATGTTCTATTGAGGATTGAGGATTGACAATTGATTGTTGAGGACTGAGGGCTGAAGATTGAGGATTCAGGGTTGAGGATTCGGGATTGAAGATTGAGGATTGAGGATTGAGTGTTGAGGATTGAGGATTTAAGATTGAGGACTGGGCATTGAGGATTGAAGATTGAGGATTAAGGATTGAGGATTGGGGACTGGGGATCTAGGTTTGGAGATAGATTATTGAGGATTGAAGATTGAGGATTGAGGTTTGAGGATTGAGAATTGAGAATTGAGGATGAGGACTGAGGGTTGAGGATTGAGGATTGAAAATTGAGGATTGAGGATTGAGGATTGAGGATTCAGAATGAGGGCTGAGGGTTGAGGATTGACGTTTGAGTATTGAATCCAGAAAATTCAGGATATTCTATTGAGTATTGGGAATAGAGGATTGATGGTTGAGTATTGAGGATTGAGGATTGATGACTGAGGATAGAGGGTTGAGTATTGAAGATTGAGGATCGTTGATTGGGGATTGAGGATTGAGGATTGAGGATTGATGATTCAGGATTGAGGATTGAAGATTGAGTATTGAGGATTGAAGATTGAGGATTGCGGATTGAGGATTGAGGATTGAGGATTGAGGATTGAAGATTGATGATAGAGTATTGAGGATTGAAGATTGAGGACTGAGTATTGAGGATTGAGGATTGCGGATTAAGGATTGAGGATTGGGGATTGGGGATCTAGGATTGGAGATTGATTATTGAGGATTGAAGATTGAGGATTGAGGATTGAAGATTGAGGATTGGGGATTGAGGATTGACGATTGAGGATTGAGCATTGAGGACTGAGAATTGAGGATTGAGGATTGAAGATTGTGTATTGAGGATTGAAGATTGAGGATTGAGGATTGAGGATTGAAGATTGAGGACTGAGTGTTGAGGGTTGAGTGATGAGAATTGATGTTTGTGGATTGAGATTTGAAGATTGAAGAATGGTGATTGAGTATTGAAAACTGTGAATTGAGGATATTCTATTGAGGATTGAGGATTGACAATTGATTGTTAAGGACTGAGAGCTGAAGACTGAGGATTCAGGGTTGAGGATTCGGGATTGAGGTTTGAGGACTGAGAATTGAGGTTTGAAGATTGATGATTGAGGATTGACTCTTGAGGATTGAGGATTGAGGATGGAGGATTGAAGAGAGAGGACTGAGTGTTGAGGATTGAGTGTTGAGAATTGATGTTTGAGGATTGAGATTTGATTATTGAATATTGTGGTTTGAGTACTCAACCATGAGAATTCAGGATATTCTATTGAGTATCGAGAATTGAGGATTGATGGTTGAGTATTGAGAATTTATGGTTGAGGGTCGTGTGTTGAATATTGAGGATTGAGGATTGAGGATTGAGGATTGTGGACTGGCGATTGAGGATTGAAGATTGAGGATTAAGGACTGAGGATCGGGGATTGAGGATCTAGGATTGGAGATTGATTATTGAGGATTGAAGATTGAGGATTGAGGATTGAGGATTGAGGATTGAGAATTGAGGATGAGGACTGAGGGTTGAGGATTGAGGATTGATAATTGAGGATTGAGGATTGAGGATTGAGGATTCAGAATGAGGGCTGAGGGTTGAGGATTGACGCTTGAGTATTGAATCCTGAGAATTCAGGATATTCTATTGAGTACTGAGAATTGAGGATTGATGGTTGAGTATTGAGGATTGAGGATTGAAGATTGAGTGTTGAGGATTGAAGATTGAGGATTGAGGATTGAGGATTGAGGATTGAGGATTGAAGATTGAGGATTAAGCATTGAGGATTGAGTATTGAGGATTGAGATTGAAGGTTGAATATTGATGAATGAAAATCGAGGATTAAGGATTGAGTGTTGAGGATTGAAGATTGAGGATTGAGGATTGAGGATTCAGGATTGAGAATTGAAGATTGAGGATTTAGGATTGAGGATTGAGGATTGAGGATTGAGGATTGAAGATTGAATACTGATGATTGAAGATCGAGGATTGAGGATTGAGTGTTATGGATTGCAGATTGAGTATTGAGGATTGAAGATTGAGTATTGAGGATTGAAGATTGAGGATTGAGGATTGAGGATTGAGGATTGAGGATTGAGGATTGAGGATTGAGGACTGAAGATTGAGTATTGAGGATTGAAGAATGAGGATTGAAAATTGAGGATTGAGGATTGAGGATTGAGGATTCAGATTGAGGGCTGAGGGTTGAGGATTGACGTTTGAGTATTGAATCCTGACAATTCAGGATATTCTATTGAGTATTGAGAATTGAGGATTGATGGTTGAGTATTGAGGATTGAGAATTGAGGATTGAGGATAGAGGGTTGAGTATTGGAGATTGAGGGTTGTTGATTGGGGATTGAGGATTGAGGATTGAGGATACAGGATTGAGGATTGAAGATTGAGTATTGAGGATTGAAGATTGAGGATTGATGATTGAGGATGAGGATTGAGGGTTGAGGATTGAAGATTGAGGATTGAGGACTGAGGATTGAAGGTTGAGGATTAAGGATTGAGGATTGAGGATTGAGGATTGAGGACTGAGGATTGAGGATTCAGGATTGAGGATTCAGGATTGTGGTTTGAGGAAAGAGGATTGAGGATTGAGGATTGAGGATTGAGGACTGAGTATTGAGAATTGAGAATTCAGGGTAGAGGATTGAAGATTGAGGATTGAGGATTGAAGATTGAGTATTGATGATTGAAGATTGAGGATTGAGGATTGAGGATTGAGTGTTGAGGATTGAGGACGAGGACTGACGGTTGACGATTGAGGTTTGAGGATTGAGTTTTGAGGATTGATGGCAGAGGATTGGGGATTGAGAAATGAGGATTGAGGATTGAGGATTGAGGATTGAGGATTGCAGATTGAGTATTGTGGATTGAAGATTGAGGATTGAGGATTGAGGATTGAGGATTGAGGATTGAGGGTTGAGGATTGAAGATTGAGGACTGAGTGTTGAGGGTAGAGTGATGAGAATTGATGTTTGTGGATAGAGATTTGAAGATTGCAGATTGAGTATTAAGTATTGATAACTGTGAATTGAGGATAATCTATTGAGGATTGAGGATTGACAACTGATTGTTGAGGACTGAGGGCTGAGGATTGAGGATTCAGGATTGAGGATTCAGAATTGAGGTTTGAGGACTGAGGATTGAGGTTTGAGGATTGAGGATTGAAGATTGAGGATTGGGTAGTGAGGATTGAAGAATGAGGATTGAGGATTGAGGATCGGGGATTGAGGATTGAGGATTGAAGATTGAGTATTGAGGATTGAAGATTGACTATTGAGGATTGAGGATTGAGGATTGAGGACTGAGGATTGAGGATTGAAGATTGAGTATTGAAGATTGAATGTTGAGGATTGTGGGTTGAGGATTGGGGATTGAGGATTGAATATTGAGGATTGGGGACTGAGTGTTGAGGGTTGAGTGATGAGAATTGATGTTTGTGGATAGAGATTTGAAGTTTGCAGATTGAGTATTGAGTATTGAAATCTGTGAATTGATGATATTCTATTGAGGATTGAAGTTTGACAACTGATTGTTGAGGACTGAGGGCTGAAGACTGAGGATACAGGATTGAGGTTTCAGGATTGAGGTTTGAGGACAGAGGATTGAGGATTGAGGATTGAGGATTGAGGCCTGAGGATTGAGGTTTGGAGATTGAGGATTGGGTATTGGGGATTGAACGTTGAGGATTGAGGATTGAGTATTGAGTATTGAGGATTGAGGATTGAAGGTTGAATATTGATGAATGAAGATCGAGGATTGAGGATTGATGGTTGTGGATTGAGGACGAGGTCTGAGGGTTGAGTATTGATGCTTGAGGTCTGAGGACTGAGGATTGAGGATTGCGAATTGAGGATTGAAGATTGAGGATTGCGGATTGAGCATTGAGGGTTGAGGACTGAGGATTGAAAATTGAGGATTGAGGTTTGAGGATTGAGGATAGAGGGTTGAGTATTGAAGATTAAGGATTGTTGATTGGGGATTGAGGATTGAGGATTGAGGTTTCAGGATTGAGGATTGAAGATTGAGTATTGAGGATTGAAGATTGAGGATTGCGGATTGAGGATTGAGGGTTGAGGATTGAGGATTGAAGATTGAAGATTGAGTATTGAGGATTGAAGATTGAGGATTGAGTATTGAGGATTGAGGATTGCGGATTGAGGATTGATGATAGAGGATTGAGGATTGAGGATTGACGATTCAGGATTGAGGATTGAAGATTGAGGACTGAGTGTTGAGGGTTGAGAGATGAGAATTGATGTTTGTGGATAGAGATTTGAAGATTGAAGGTTGGGGATTGAGTATTGAAAGCTGTGAATTGAGGATATTCTATTGAGGATTGAGTATTGACAATTGATTGTTGCGGACTGAGGGATGAAGATTGAGGATTCCGGATTGAGGATTCGGAATTGAGGTTTGAGGACTGAGGATTGAGGCTTGAGGATTGAGGATTGAGGATTGACGCTTGAGGATAGAGGATTGATGATGGAAGATTGAAGAGAGAGGACTGAGTATTGATGGTTGAGTATTGAGGATTGATGGTTGAGTGTTGTGTGTTGAGTATTGAGGATTGAGGATTGAAGATTGAGGATTGAGTATTGAGGATTGAGGATTGAAGATTGAGTATTCAGGATTGAAGATTGAGGATTGAGGATTAAGGATTGAGGATTGAGGATTGAAGATTGAGGATTGGGGATTGAGGATTGACGATTGAGGATTGAGTATTCAGGACTGAGAATTGAGGATTGAGGATTGAAGATTGTGTGTTGAGGATTGAAGATTGAGGATTGAGGATTGAGGATTGAAGATTGAGGACTGAGTGTTGAGGGTTGAGTAATGAGAATTGATGTTTGTGGATTGAGATTTGAAGATTGAAGGATGGTGATTGAGTATTGAAAACTGTGAATTGTGTATATTCTATTGAGGATTGAGGATTGACAATTGATTGTTGAGGACTGAGGGCTGAAGATTGAGGATTCAGGATTGAGGATTCAGAATTGAGGTTTGAGGACTGAGGATTGAGGGTTGAGGATTGAGGATTGAAGGTTGAGGATTGGGTAGTGAGGATTGAAGAATGAGGATTGAGGATTGAGTATTAAGGATTGAGGATTGAAGATTGAGTATTGAGGATTCAAGATTGTGGATTGATGATTGAAGATTGAGTGTTGAGGATTGAAGATTGAGGATTGAGGATTGAGGATTGAGGATCGAGTATTGATGATTCAGGATTGAGGATAGAGGACTGAGGATTGAGGATTGAGGATTGAGGATTGAGAATTGTGGATTGAAGATTGAGGATTGAGGATTGACGATTGAGAATTGAGAATTGAGGATGAGGACTGAGGGTTGAGGATTGAGGATTGAAAATTGAGGATTGGGGATTGAGGATTGAGGATTCAGAATGAGGGCTGAGGGTTGAAGATTGACGTTTGAGTATTGAATCCTGAGAATTCAGGATATTTTATTGAGTATTGAGAATTGAGGATTGATGGTTGAGTTTTGAGGATTGAGGATTGAGGATAGAGGACTGAGTATTGAAGATTGAAGATTGTTGATTGAGGATTGAGGATTGACGCTTGAGGATAGAGGATTGAGGATGGAAGATTGAAGAGAGAGGACTGAGTGTTGAGGATTGAGCGTTGAGAATTGATGTTCGAGGATTGAGATTTGATTATTGAGTATTGTGGATTGAGTATTGAAACATGAGAATTCAGGATATTCTATTGAGTATTGAGAATTGAGGATTGATGGTTGAGTATTGAGGATTGATGGTTGAGGGTTGTGTTTTGAATATTGAGGATTGAGAATTGAGGATTGAGGATTGAGGATTGAAGATTGAGTATTGAGGACTGAATATTGAGGACTGAGGATTGAGGATTGAGGATTGAGGATTGATGGTTGAGGATTGGGGATTGAGGATTGACGATTGAGGATTGAGTATTGAGGACTGAGAATTGAGGATTGAGGATTGAAGATTGTGTATTGAGGATTGAAGATTGAAGTTTTAGGATTGAGGATTGAAGATTGAGGACTGAGTGTTGGGGGTTGAGTGATGAGAATTGACGCTTGTGGATTGAGATTTGAAGATTGAAGAATGGTGATTGAGTATTGAAAACTGTGAATTGAGTATATTCTATTGAGGATTGAGGATTGACAATTGATTGTTGAGGACTGAGGGCTGATGATTGAGGATTCAGGGTTGAGGATTGAGGATTGATGATTGAGAATTGAGAATTGAGGATGAGGACTGAGGGTTGAGGATTGAGGATTGAAAATTGAGGATTGAGGATTGAGGATTGAGGATTCAGAATGAGGGCTGAGGGTTGTGGATTGACGTTTGAGTATTGAATCCTGAGAATTCAGGATATTCTATTGAGTATTGAGAATTGAGGATTGATGGTTTAGTATTGAGGATTGAGGATTGAGGATTGAGGATAGAAGGTTGAGTATTGAAGATTGAGGATTGTTGATTGGGGATTGAGGATTGAGGATTGAGGATTCAGGATTGAGGATTGAAGATTGAGTATTGAGGATTGAAGATTGAGGATTGCGGATTGAGGATTGAGGGTTGAGGATTGAGGATTGAAAATTGAGGATTGAGGATTGAGGATTGAGGATTCAGAATGAGAGCTGAGGGTTGAAGATTGACGTTTGAGTATTGAATCCTGAGAATTCATTATATTCTATTGAGTATTGAGAATTGAGGACTGAGGGTTGAGTATTGAGGATTGAGGATTGAGGATAGAGGACTGAGTATTGAAGATTGAAGATTGTTGATTGGGGATTGAGGTTTGAGGATTGAGGATTCAGCATTGAGAATTGAAGATTGAGTATTGAGGATTGAAGATTGAGGATTGAGGATTGGGGATTGAGGATTGAGGATTGAGGATTGAAGATTCAGTATTGAGGATCGAAGATTGAGAATTGAAGATTGAGGATTGAGGATTGAAGATTGAGTGTTGAGGATTGAAGGCTGACGATTGAGTATTGAGAATTGAGGATTGATGGTTGAGTATTGAGGATTGAAGTTTGAGGGTTGTGTGTTGAATATTGAGGATTGAGGATTTCAGGTTTGAGGATTGAGGATTGAAGATTGAGTATTGAGGATTGAAGATTGAGGATTGCGGATTGAGGATTGAGGATTGAGGATTGAGGATTGAAGACTGACGATTGAGTATTGAGGATTGAGGATTGAGCGTTGAGGATTGATGTTTGAGGATTGAGATTTTATTATTGAGTATTGTGGATTGAGTATTGAAACATGAGAATTCAGGATACTCTATTGAGTATTGAGAATTGAGGATTGATGGTTGAGTATTGAGGATTGATGGTTGGGGGTTGTGTTATGAATATTGAGGATTGAGGATTGAGGATTGAGGATTGAGGATTGAGGATTGGGGATTGAAGATTGAGTATTGAGGACTGAATATTGAGGATTGAGGATTGAGGATTGAGGATTGAGGATTGATGATTGAGGATTGGGGATTGAGGATTGACGATTGAGGATTGAGTATTGAGGACTGAGAATTGAGGATTGAGGATTGAAGATTGATGACTGAGTGCTGAGGGTTGGGTGATGAGAATTGATGCTTGTGGATTGAGCTTTGAAGATTGAAGTTTGGGGATTGAGTATTGAAAACTGAGAATTCAGGATATTGTGTTGAGCATTGAGAATTGGGCATTGATGGTTGAGTATTGAGGATTGATGATTGAGGGTTGAGTGTTGAATACCGAGGATTGAGGATTTTAGGATTGAGGATTGAGTATTGAAGATTGTGGATTCGGAATTGAGGTTTGAGGGCTGAGGATTGAGGGTTGAGTATTGAGGATTGAGGAATGACGCTTGAGGATAGAGGATTGAGGATGGAAGATTGAAGATAGAGGACTGAGTGTTGAGGATTGAGTGTTGAGAATAGGTGTTCGAGGATTGAGATTTGATTATTGAGTATTGTGGATTGAGTATTGAAACATGAGAATTCAGGATATTCTATTGAGTATTGAGAATTGAGGATTGATGGTTGAGTATTGAGAATTGATGGTTGAGGGTTGTGTGTTGAATATTGAGGATTCAGGATTGAGTATTGAGTATTGAGGATTGAGGACTGAGGATTGAGGATTGAGGATTGAGTATTGAGGACTGAGAATTGAGGATTGAGGATTGAAGATTGATGACTGAGTGCTGAGGGTTGGGTGATGAGAATTGAAGCTTGTGGATTGAGCTTTGAAGATTGAAGTTTGGGGATTGAGTATTGAAAACTGAGAATTCAGGATATTGTGTTGAGCATTGAGAATTGGGCATTGATGGTTGAGTAATGAGGATTGATGATTGAGGGTTGAGTGTTGAATACCGAGGATTGAGGATTTTAGGATTGAGGATTGAGTATTGAAGATTGTGGATTCGGAATTGAGGTTTGAGGGCTGAGGATTGAGGGTTGAGAATTGAGGATTGAGGAATGACGCTTGAGGATAGAGGATTGAGGATGGAAGATTGAAGATAGAGGACTGAGTGTTGAGGATTGAGTGTTGAGAATAGGTGTTCGAGGATTGAGATTTGATTATTGAGTATTGTGGATTGAGTATTGAAACATGAGAATTCAGGATATTCTATTGAGTATTGAGAATTGAGGATTGATGGTTGAGTATTGAGAATTGATGGTTGAGGGTTGTGTGTTGAATATTGAGGATTCAGGATTGAGTATTGAGTATTGAGGATTGAGGACTGAGGATTGAGGATTGAGGATTGAGGATTGAAGGTTGAGTGTTGAGGATTGAAGATTGAGGATTGAGGATTGAGGATTGAGGATTGGGGATTGAAGATTGAGGATTGGGGATTGAGGATTGACGATTGAGGATTGAGCATTGAGGACTGAGAATTGAGGAGTGAGGATTGAAGATTGTGTATTGAGGATTGAAGATTGAGGATTGAGGATTGAGGATTGAAGATTGAGGACTGAGTGTTGAGGGTTGAGTGATGAGAATTGATGTTTGTGGATTGAGATTTGAAGATTGAAGAATGGTGATTGAGTATTGAAAACTGTGAATTGAGGATATTCTATTGAGGATTGAGGATTGACAATTGATCGTTGAGGACTGAGAGCTGAAGATTGAGGATTCAGTGTTGAGGATTAGGGATTGAGGTTTGAGGACTGAGAATTGAGGTTTGAAGATTGAGGATTGAGGATTGACTCTTGAGGATTGAGGATTGAGGATGGAGGATTGAAGAGAGAGGACTGAGTGTTGAGGATTGAGTGTTGAGAATTGATGTTTGAGGATTGAGATTTGATTATTGAATATTGTGGTTTGAGTACTCAACCATGAGAATTCAGGATATTCTATTGAGTATCGGGAATTGAGGACTGATGGTTGAGTATTGAGAATTTATGGTTGAGGGTCGTGTGTTGAATACTGAGGATTGAGGATTGAGGATTGAGGATTGTGGACTGGCGATTGAGGATTGAAGATTGAGGATTAAGGACTGAGGATCGGGGATTGAGGATCTAGGATTGGAGATTGATTATTGAGGATTGAAGATTGAGGATTGAGGATTGAGGATTGAGGATTGAGAATTGAGGATGAGGACTGAGGGTTGAGGATTGAGGATTGATAATTGAGGATTGAGGATTGAGGATTGAGGATTCAGAATGAGGGCTGAGGGTTGAGGATTGACGCTTGAGTATTGAATCCTGAGAATTCAGGATATTCTATTGAGTACTGAGAATTGAGGATTGATGGTTGAGTATTGAGGATTGAGGATTGAAGATTGAGTGTTGAGGATTTAAGATTGAGGATTGAGGATTGAGGATTGAGGATTGAGGATTGAAGATTGAGGATTAAGGATTGAGGATTGAGGATTGAGGATTGAGGATTGAAGATTGAATATTGATGATTGAAGATCGAGGATTGAGGATTGAGTGTTGTGGATTGAGGACGAGGACTGAGGGTTGAATATTGATGTTTGAGGTCTGAGGATTGAGGATTGAGGATTGAGGATTGAGAATTGAGAATTAAGGATGAGGACTGAGGGTTGAGGATTGAGGTTTGAGGAATGAGGATTGAGGATTGAGGATTGAGGACTGTGGATTGAGGATTGAAGATTGAGGATTGGGGATTGAGGATTGACGATTGAGGACTGAGTATTGAGGATTGAGAATTGAGGATTGAGGATTGAACGTCGAGGATTGAGGCTTGAAGATTGAGTGTTGATGATTGAAGATTGAGGATTGAGGATTGAGTGTTGAGGATGGAGGATGTAAGATTGAGGACTGGGGATGAGGATTGAAGATTGAGGATTAAGGATTGAGGATTGGGGATTGGGGTTCTAGGTTTGGAGATAGATTATTGAGGATTGAAGATTGAGGATTGAGGATTGAGGATTGAGAATTGAGAATTGAGGATGAGGACTGAGGGTTGAGGATAGAGGATTGAAAATTGAGGATTGAGGATTGAGGATTGAGGATTCAGAATGAGGGCTGAGGGTTGAGGATTGATTTCTGAGTATTGAATCCTGAGAATTCAGGATAATCTATTGAGTATCGAGAATTGAGTATTGATGGTTGAGTATTGATGATTGAGTATTGAGTATTGAGGATTGAGGATTGAAGGTTGAATTTTGATGAATGAAAATCGAGGATTCAGGATTGAGGGTTGTGGATTGAGGACGAGGACTGAGGGTTGAGTATTGATGCTTGAGGACTGAGGAATGAGGATTGAGGATTGGGAATTGAGGATTGAGGATTGAAGATTGAAGATTGGGTATTGAGGATTGAAGAATGAGGATTGAGGGTTGAGTATTAAGGATTGAGGGTTGAAGATTGAGTATTAAGGATTGAAGATTGAGGATTGAGGATTGAAGACTGAGTGTTGAGGATTGAAGATTGAGGATTGAGGATTGAGGATTGAGGATTGAGGATTGAAGATTGAGGATTGAGGATTGAGGATTGAGGATTGAGGATTGAGGATTGAAGATTGAATATTGATGATTGAAGATCGAGGATTGAGGATTGAGTGTTGTGGATTGAGGACGAGGACTGAGGGTTGAATATTGATGTTTGAGGTCTGAGGATTGAGGATTGAGGATTGTGGATTGAGGATTGAGGATTGAAGATTGATTATTGAGGATTGAATATTGAGGATTGAGGATTGAGGATTGAGGATTGAGGATTGAAGATTGAGGATTGGGGATTGAGGATTGACGATTGGGGACTGAGTATTGAGGATTGAGAATTGAGGATTGAGGATTGAAGGATGAGGATTGAGGACTGAAGATTGAGTATTGATGATTGAAGATTGAGGATTGAGGATTGAGTGTTGAGGATTGAGGATTTAAGATTGAGCACTGGAGATTGAGGATTGAAGATTGAGGATTGAGGGTTGAGGATTGAGGATTCAGAATGAGGGCTGAGGGTTGAGGATTGATTTTTGCGTATTGAATCCTGAGAATTCAGGATAATCTATTGAGTATTGAGAATTGAGTATTGATGGTTGTGTATTCATGACTGAGTATTGAGTATTGAGGATTGAGGATTGAAGGTTGAATATTGATGAATGAAAATCGAGGATTCAGGATTGAGGGTTGTGGATTGAGGACGAGGACTGAGGGTTGAGTATTGATGCTTGAGGACTGAGGAATGAGGATTGAGGGTTGCGAATTGAGGACTGAGGATTGAAGATTGAGGATTAAGGATTCAGTATTGAGAATTGAAGATTGAGGATTGGGTATTGAAGATTGAAGAATGAGGGTTGAGGATTGAGGATTGAGGATTGCAGATTGAGTATTGAGGATTGAAGATTGAGTATTGAGGATTGAAGATTGAGGATTGAGGATTGACGATTGAGGATTGAGGATTGAGGATTGAGGATTGAGGATTGAAGGTTGAGTATTGAGGATTGAAGAATGAGGATTGAGGATTGAGTATTGAGGATTGAGGATTTAAGATTGATGACTGGGGATTGAGGATTGAAGATTGAGGATTAAGGATTGAGGATTGGGGATTGGGGATCTAGGATTGGAGATAGATTATTGAGGATTGAAAATTCAGGATTGAGGATTGAGGATTGAGAATTGAGGATAAGGACTGAGGGTTGAGGATTGAGGATTGAGGATTGAGGATTGCAGATTGAGAATTGAGGATTGAAGATTGAGGATTGAGGATTGAGGATTGAGGATTGAGGATTGAGGATTGAGGATTGAGGATTGAAGATTGATTATTGAGGATTGAATATTGAGGATTGAGGATTGAGGATTGAGGATTGAGGATTGAAGATTGAGGATTGGGGATTGAGGATTGACGATTGAGGACTGAGTATTGAGGATTGAGAATTGAGGATTGAGGATTGAAGGATGAGGATTGAGGACTGAAGATTGAGTATTGATGACTGAAGATTGAGGATTGAGGATTGAGTGTTGAGGATTGAGGATTTAAGATTGAGCACTGGAGATTGAGGATTGAAGATTGAGGATTAAGGATTGAGGATTGGGGATTGGGGATCTAGGATTGGAGATAGATTATTGAGGATTGAAGATTGAGGATTGAGGATTGAGGATTGAGAATTGAGAATTGAGGATGAGGACTGAGGGTAGAGGATTGAGGATTGAAAATTGAGGATTGAGGATTGAGGATTGAGGATTCAGAATGAGGCCTGAGGGTTGAGGATTGACGTTTGAGTATTGAATCCTGAGAATTCAGGATATTCTGTTGAGTATTGAGAATTGAGGATTGATGGTTGAGTATTGAGGATTGAGGATTGAGGATAGAGGGTTGAGTATTGAAGATTGAGTATTGTTGATTGGGGATTGAGGATTGAGGATTGAGGATTCAGGATTGAGGATTGAAGATTGAGTATTGAGGATTGAAGATAGAGGATTGCTGATTGAGGATTGAGGATTGAGGATTGAGGATTGAAGGTTGAAGATTGAGTATTGAGGATTGAAGATTGAGGATTGAGTATTGAGGATTGAGGATTGCGGATTGACGATTGATGATAGAGGATTGGGTATTGAGGATTGACGATTGAGTATTGAGGATAGAGGATTGAGGATGAAGATTGACGACTGAGTGTTGAGGGTTGAGTGATGAGAATTGATGTTTGTGGATTGAGATTTGAAGATTGAAGAATGGTGATTGAGTATTGAAAACTGTGAATTGAGGATGTTCTATTGAGGATTGAGGATTGACAATTGATTGTTGAGGACTGAGGGCTGAAGATTGAGGATTCAGGGTTGAGGATTCGGGATTGAAGATTGAGGATTGAGGATTGAGTGTTGAGGATTGAGGATTTAAGATTGAGGACTGGGGATTGAGGATTGAAGATTGAGGATTAAGGATTGAGGATTGGGGACTGGGGATCTAGGTTTGGAGATAGATTATTGAGGATTGAAGATTGAGGATTGAGGATTGAGGATTGAGAATTGAGAATTGAGGATGAGGACTGAGGGTTGAGGATTGAGGATTGAAAATTGTGGATTGAGGATTGAGGATTGAGGATTCAGAATGAGGGCTGAGGGTTGAGGATTGACATTTGAGTATTGAATCCAGAAAATTCAGGATATTCTATTGAGTATTGGGAATTGAGGATTGATGGTTGAGTATTGAGGATTGAGGATTGATGATTGAGGATAGAGGCTTGAGTATTGAAGATTGAGGATCGTTGATTGGGGGATTGAGGATTGAGGATTGAGGATTGATGATTCAGGATTGAGGATTGAAGATTGAGTATTGAGGATTGAAGATTGAGGATTGCGGATTGAGGATTGAGGATTGAGGATTGAGGATTGAAGATTGATGATAGAGTATTGAGGATTGAAGATTGAGGACTGAGTATTGAGGATTGAGGGATTGCGGATTTCAGGTTTGAGGATTGAGGATTGAAGATTGAGTATTGAGGATTGAAGATTGAGGATTGCGGATTGAGGATTGAGGATTGAGGATTGAGGATTGAAGACTGACGATTGAGTATTGAGGATTGAGGATTGAGCGTTGAGGATTGATGTTTGAGGATTGAGATTTTATTATTGAGTATTGTGGATTGAGTATTGAAACATGAGAATTCAGGATACTCTATTGAGTATTGAGAATTGAGGATTGATGGTTGAGTATTGAGGATTGATGGTTGGGGGTTGTGTTATGAATATTGAGGATTGAGGATTGAGGATTGAGGATTGAGGATTGAGGATTGAGGATTGAAGATTGAGTATTGAGGACTGAATATTGAGGATTGAGGATTGAGGATTGAGGATTGAGGATTGATGATTGAGGACTGGGGATTGAGGATTGACGATTGAGGATTGAGTATTGAGGACTGAGAATTGAGGATTGAGGATTGAAGATTGATGACTGAGTGCTGAGGGTTGGGTGATGAGAATTGATGCTTGTGGATTGAGCTTTGAAGATTGAAGCTTGGGATT